>NC_138760.1:58596717-58837795 GCF_965113315.1 Podarcis vaucheri
GTATGCAAGAAGACAAGATTGTTATGTATGTTTCAAAATTTCTGACATAAAACTACTATTGTCATTTAAATGCTAAAGCTTTAGATTCTTTCCTGTTTAGAGGCGGGAACTGTGTTTAATTAATTAAAAACTGTAAATTTTGCTAGGAGCTTTAGACCCATTTGCTGTACACAATGAATTTTTGTCAGATGTTTTCTGTCTTGGGCTTGCTCAGCTGCACTATTCAGGTTTCACAGAGATGACCCAATTTAAAATATATGCTTTCCATATTTTTGGCATCACAGGAGAATCTGGAGAAGAAAGGGCCACGTGTTCTTGATCTGGAGCTGGAGTTTGATGAACGGGCCGTACTCATGGAGAATATAGTCTACCTGACAAATTCCTTGGAGGTGAGCATTTGTCACGGAGTTAATGGCTCAAGTCGAAAGAGCTTGAAGACACACTGAATGTCTATATATGTCTTTTTTGGTTTAAGGTTGCCCGTGCACATTTAATTGTTAAGCTTCCAGAAGTTAATTATCAGTGGATTAGCTTACAAGTTGTGTGTGGGGTGGGAAGTCCCTAATAGAATTACGTGATTACGTTGGTGATCACTTTTTGTATCTGAGTCCAATCCCTTCCCCCCTTTTTTAAAAAAAATAGTTTTTATTAAGTTTCTTACAGATATATCGCCTACTACAACAAAAAAGAAAGAAACAAAATCACAAATATAAACAAAGAAGAAAAAAGAAAAAGAAAAATACATGTCAACAAACACCCAGACAATACAAATTAATTGGTTATTTAAACTTCTAACATCATAAACATGGTTTTGACTTCCTCTGAGCCCTCCCATCTGAATTTCCCTGTATTTAAATGTAGCAGTTTTCCAATATCATTATTAAAACACAGTATTCCAATTAAAATAAAATTTCTTAACTTTTCTTAAAGTTCTACATCTCAATTATTTTACTAACTCTTGCTTTCCTCCTAGGCCAATTTAGTACTTTCAAGTAATTTCTAATTTTTAATATTACACTATTTATTCAAATAGTATTTAAATTTCTTCCACTCTTCTTGATATTCCTCCTCTTTCTGGTCACAGATTCTTCCAGTAAGGTCAGCCAACTCCATATATTCCATCATTTTCATCTGCCATTCTTCCATAGTTGGTAGTTCTTGTGTTTTCCATTTCTTGGCTATAAGAATTCGAGCAGCAGCTGTGGCATACAAAAATAACTTTACATCTTTCTTGGGTAATTCAGAACCTATTATTCCAAGGAGAAAGGCCTCTGGTTTATCTGAGTCCAATCCTGCTTGATAGTTTGAATGTTGGAAGTATTCAGTAAAAAAAAACCTAAAGTTTTGTGGCATTTCAAAGATAACAAATTTATTATGGCATAAACCTGTACAGACATATGCCACAATATTTTTTTTTTTTTGGGGGGGGTCTTTAAGGTGCCAAGAGGCTCTCCAGATTTTAGTGACCAAGAGACCCTAAATTGGACTTCTATATTCAGTATCATTGACCTTCAATGGAAAGGAGAGATTTTATCAAATGTAGCCAGCTTCTCTCTCTCTCTCTCTCTCTCTCTCTCTCTCTCTCTCATCATCTTACTACTTTTTACGTGAATAACGTTATTGTCCCCAGTTAGCTTGATTTTCTCTCAAGGTAAGAAGATGGTTTGGAAATTCTCGACCATTTTAGTGGAGAATTTATTCAAGATATATCCTGTAAACACAATCATCATCATTGAATGGATTTGTAGCCAACCTTTTAGGGTATATCTAACAGCATCTAGCTGTAAGTCAGAGCTGCTGTCAGTTGCTTGGAGATACATTTATGTAATGGGAAGTGCCTGATTTGGGCCAGTCTTGGGCACAACTTGCTGTCAGCAGTATCTTTCTTTAGAATCTTCATTGCTACAAAGAAATACATGAATGTGCTTCAAGAGAATTAAATGTTGGCATACTCCTGTGATTGCTGTACTATCACCCCCTGCACCACCAATGTTTTGTACTTTCCTTCTTCTTCCTCCACAGCTGGAACATATAGAATTGAAGTTTTCTTCTGAGGGAGATGAGAAAATCAAAGAAGATTGTTGTCCTGGAAAACCATTCTGCACATTCAGAGTAGAAGTAAGTTTGCAAGTCTACTTCCTTCACTGATTTATGAGACTTTGTTCCCCACTTAACTACAGTGGTACCTCTAGTTACGAACTTAATTCGTTCTGGAGGTCCTTTCTTAACCTGAAACTGTTCTTAACTAGAGGCGTGCTTTTGCTAATGGGGCCTCTTGTTGCCACTGTGCCGCTGGCAAACAATTTCCGTTCTCATCCTGGGCCAAAGTTCTCAACTTGAGGTAACTCTTCCAGGTTAGCGGAGTTTGTAACCTGAAGCGTTTGTAACCTGAGGCGTTTGTAGCTTGAGGTACCACTGTACTTTATTGTGCCCTGCATGAGGCATCGGAAACTGTCCATGTATCTGAGAGAAAAGTCTAAGATGCATCACTGAAGGATGGGGGCTAGACCTGCCAGTAATGTCTGGTAAGAGCACCAGTCCTTTCTCCACTTCTCAGTGGTATCTAAGGTTGCACCCTGTTAATTCTACCAATAGAACTCATTAGGAACCACTGAGACTAAGCTCCAATCCTTGGATTTCATTTCTTGATGCTAGACAGGGGACTGTTTTATGCATAGCTTGATGCATGAAAAGCCTGCTATTTTGACATCATGCAGTGAGTGAGTGCAGCCTGCCAGGCCTTTTGGTTTGGTCCTTGAGACTCTTCCCAGGCCACACTCCCATCCACAGGCAGCAGCCTCCCTAGGTGCCTTGGGCTGGCTGGAATATGCCCTTGGGCTGGGGGATGGAGAGGGGAGTGTGTGTAGAAATATTTTCCTTTTCCCTGGTGGGAACGTACAAATGATTGAATCCAGGGCCTTCTGAATTCAAGGGAGATTCTCTGCCACTGATGTGTAGCCCTTCAGCAAATGGACAGGGCTCCAAGCTCAGCTCCCTAAGGTAACGGGAGGTGATTTTTGGCCAGTCGCTATTGCTTTAGTGACTTCACAAGCTGATCATGAGGATAAAATATGTGGAGGAGAACAATGAATTCTACTCTGAGATTCTTGGAGAAAAAGTGGGATAAAAATGTAACAAATACATTAAAACACACACAAATGAATACAGGCGTCCCCCTACTTGCGCATATTCAACTCTTGTGCCACCATGTATATGTGCGACTTCCAGATATAATTTTTAAAAAGACTTAAACTTCAAAAAGGCACAGAGGGACAAAAACGGCCTGAAAAGAGTGGGGAAACCGCAAAAATGGCATGAAAAGAGTGGGAAATGGGTAGCAATCCCAGGAGCCTTTGCAGCTGCAATTCTATGAGGTTTAGAGGGTGTTTACAGACTTTTTAGATGGTTTCCTCCACTATATGCAATTTCACATAAATGTGTGGTACCCTGGAACGTAACCCCTGTGTAAGTGGGGAGACATCTGTATACATAAGAGTATCAACTGGAGCTGAAATGCTTAGACTTCTATATATCATTTTGTACAGGTGGAAGTAAGCCATATTGGCAAGTTGTGATCCAAGATGCACAGTAACAAGTAACAAGTCTCTACCATCAGGTTGGATATGTGACATTTTTCCACCTTCTACCTCTTGTTTTTCTTATAGCCTGGTGTGTCTGTTTTTCTGGTGAATCCTCAACCAGCAAATGGCCACTTTTCTACAAAAATAGAGGTCAGGCAAGGAGATGGCCGAGATGCAATAATCAGGCGCTTGATGAAGATGGACAGAGGAATCAAAGGTAAAATTTAGGTCAAATAATTTAGCCAGCTAGATGTTAAAATTCCTACAAAGCAGCTTATCCAGTAAATGCTGATTGTCAAAAATGTGTTTTCTTACTCACTGGATGTCTCACATGGTTCTAACTATAAAATCAGGCCTCTGTTCACTTGCTACTATTTCTATGGGTTTTCTGTGGCACTGTTTGTGTGCAACACACTTTACAATCTTGTCAACCTAAGATTTGTCAGATGCTACCAAAAGAGGCCTTTGCTACAGTGATTCTTACAGGAGGTTTGCTGGTTAGAAAAGAGCACCAATTGTGTATACACTGTACATGATTTTATAGATGCTACTTTTATTATGCTATCAGTAATGGTTTGAACAATGACCAGATTGTTAGCTGCGTCCCCTGTGGTGAGAAGATCCCTGTGGGATCAGGTTGCCTTGAGTCATTCCTTCCTCTTGGAGTTGTCCGGAATCTGGAGCAGAGCCCAAGATTCATTTCTTGTAGATATGCCTGTTGATAGCAATGATCAATTACTGTTAGTGAAGATGTTGAATCAGGATGGACTCGGCAATGGTTTTCTAACTAAAAAGAGACTAAATTGTATTATTTTTGAGCTCATGCCAAGACTCTGGCCCCCTCATACTCTTAAGTAACCTCACTGGCAGCACAGCCTTAGCATAGCCCACCATGATCATCTTTATCCCTTTTCTTGAAACTAACCTCACAGTGTCTGTTGCAGCAGGAGGAGCTTCATGTTGGGGAGCAGGTATCTGCATCTGGTACCAGAGCCCCTATTGTGCTCTGGAATGCTGCTGCAGCAGGAGCCCAGAATTTCTGGGATAGGGTTGGAGCCACAGCCAAGGCCATTGTGAGCCTGAGCCAGAACTTCACAGGACAATTGTGCTCACCTGGGGATTTCTGAGCCTACTTATCCCTCCCTCCCTCCCTCCAGATCTGAAGTCAGCCCCCTCTCCACCAGCTAATGTTCGCTTATTGCAGGCCTGATCCTGCAACTTAAATGTGAAAGATGCATTAATCCATTTCAAGTCCCCTGAGCCACCCACTCCCACTCAACTCACACTTTCTTAATGCATGAACCACATTATTTTCAAGTCTTAAATTTCAAACTATACAGTGTTAGAGGTGGTAAGCATTAGCTCCATCTCCCTGAAAGCACTTAGGGCTCACCCAGCAGTAATGACTTGTAGCATAAAGGCATTAAAGCAAATGCACATTCTCACTCAAGAGCCGGATTTGACATCCATAGCTGCTGTGAAAAAATATCTCTTTCTTTCTTGTAATATAGAAGTTAGCTTCAACAAATTATTTATTTGTCAGTTAAGGCTGAAAACAAATTTGTAAAAATTGTATGTGTTTAAAAATATAAAATGTTACCAATTCTGTGTCCCAAAGTTCCTGAGATTAGTTACTCTTGATGTTCCTTTGGTACCATTTTCAATTTTCACTATAACCTTCTTTAATTCTAAACCTTAAATTTGGTGACTTTGCTTTAAAATTCAGACTGAAAATCTTAATTGTCAGATCTAACTAATATGCTCACAGAAAACCCGCATGCTGGCTTCAGTCTGCACCATCAAATGCTGTTGATCAAAACAAAATTGTTTTGCATTGTTTCTGAAAGATGCTTGGGCTTTGACAAACCTCTTGGGAAAAAGAGTTTGGTGACTCAAGGATTATTTTTGTTTGCAATGGGAGTTGCTGGGGGTGGGGAGTAAATGTTAACAGGGTTCTGCAGCTGTGGTCTCCAGGGCCAAGCTTGCCCTCCTGAGTGATTAGAGGTGGTAAAAAACTGTGTGGATGAGCAACGTTTGTGCATTCCTCCTCACCCCCTGTACCTCTTGTCTAAATGGTCTTCTAGCAAGCTTAGTTGCTAACCGGGGGCGTTATCCAGTTAAGGTGTCAGTGCACAGCAGGGCTTTCCCCCTCCTTCCCTGCATGCACCCTGCACCTTCCCCAAATCTGCTCCAGAGTGTTGGAGAAGCACCTAGAACAGATTTGGGGAGAAGCCTGCAGCAAAAGTGGAAATCCTTGTACTGAAGGAATGCGTTACTCAGCTACACTTTAGATACGACCCCAGGAGTGAGCAGCTTTTACAGAAGGTGTATTTTGAGGTGACATCTGTTTACATTCTTAAGTGTGTCCTCAAATTAGAACACGTTGAGTTCCTTCCTGTTATCCAGTTGCTAATAGCCTTATTTTGCAGGCATTCCGCCCTTCTAATTAAACTGTTTAAAGGAAGCAAGGCATTAAGCCTGAAGTTCAGGTTGCTCTGCTGAATAGAACTGACAGAATTTCTTTAAAAAGCAGAGACAATTTCCTGTTTGCTTGCTGGCTTTGCTGATTCCAGCAATTGTGAGGGAATTATGTCTTGGTCCAAACTTTTCACGTCGTATAATTTATTTCCTCATCACTTTGGCGGCTTGTGTGTTTTGATCCTAGGAAGAGAGACAATTTTTATATTACAGTGTGAAGTTGTGTTTTCAGAAAAGAGCTGAGAGGAAGAAGTCTATAACTTGTCTTGCAAAGCAAAAATGGAGTACTGCACATTTCAGGCTCGGGCAGGCAATTACTAGAGATGCACAACCTGATTGTTTGAAGTGAATGAAAAGCAATTGAGAGTAAATCAGTAATTCTTCCAAATCGTTGTTTCCAGAAGATGTCACTGTTAGGCAGGCACTTGAAAAGATTATCTGATAAAAGCTAGTGGTGAAAGAGCAGCAACTTAGGCAGACTAAAATAGCTGGCTCATTAGGAAAGTTCTGCTTCGCAGTTCTTACTGAGAAATCGTTTGAACTTATTTAAAGGACTTCTTTTTAAAAAAGCAGTTGCCTCTAATAACAAAACCGAGACAACATTTCTGCTTGTATTAAAACATTTTCTAGTTTTAACCATCTTTCCTCTCACAATTCTATGCAGGCGATGTTCCTCCGTCCCTTTTATGTTGAATATTTCCGACATAAAAGAGAGGAATGAGCGATAAAGAAGGGTTGTTGGGGAGGAAGTAAGATATGAGATGGAGAGTATACTGTGAACTACTTGGTTCTCCGGGGAAACATCTCCATACATTTTTTATTTAATTCCTCTGGATTTTATTAACGTCCTCTTGACCACCACCCTTTTTTTTTTACTTCCATGCCTCTTTGGCTGTTAGTCATGCCTGAAAAAGAATGGCGTATAACTGGAAACTGCAAGGGCGTATACAGTGGTGCCTCGCAAGACGAAAAGAATCCGTTCCGCGAGTCTCGTCGTCTAGCGGTTTTTTCGTCTTGCGAAGCAAGCCCATTGATTAGCGCTACAGCGGTCTAGCGGCTTTCCGTGATCAGCTGTTAAGCGGGTTTTTCAGCGGAACAGCTGATAGGCGGCTTAGGAAAAGGGGGGGAGCGAAAAAAACCCGCGGGGACGCGCAAGATTTCTTCGTCTTGCGAAGCAACCCCATAGGGAAATTCGTTTTGCGAAGCGCCTCCAAAACGGAAAACCCTTTCGTCTAGCGGGTTTTCCGTCTTGCGAGGCGTTCGTCTTGCGGGGCACCACTGTAACTTAAAATTGCAGTTAGAGCTGTTGCCAGACTTCCAATGGGCTCCCTGCCCCTGCTCCCCTGGCTGGAAGCCAAGGTTGGTTTGTGAATGGTGCCCATAGCCTGCCACACAGATCCAGGGGTGAGTGAGTGGGCAGCAGGTTGGGCTGGTGAGCCCTGGTGCCCATGGCCAGAACCCATCCTGGTCAACCACTGGCATCAGGCCTGATTGCAGTAGAGAAGAGGAAATTACATAGTTCATTTGTTCAGGGTGAACTGGGAGGACACCTTTGACTTTTTTCTCTAGAGCCATTCTTCCTCTTTCTTGCCCAAGTGAATGGCCGTAGGTCTCTGAACAGCTAATTTAGAACTGCAGTATTAATAGATAGAGGGCACAATGCTAAGGAAGTAGCTGATGTTCCTCTGGGATTATAATTTGCATGAAGGAAAGCTACTGAAAAGTTTCTGTAAGCCATTTTGCTTTGTACCGAGTTAAAACACAAAACTTTACATAGTAAATTTATTCAACCTCATATTAAAGCACCCATAAAATTAGACACACCTCTCAGTGTTTCTGTCCTGCTGTTGCAGGAGGAAAATTGGAGGTCTTTATGTATCCCTCCATTGGAAGTGTTTGCTCACTTTTTATGCTGAGGCACACCTCAGTGTCAGTGCATTCATGTTGGATATTCTTGAACCCACACTGCCTTTTAATTAAGCCTTGGTTATTAAGGGCTTCTGTAGCCTTTGAGGCAAATGGCCTGCACAACAGCTTGTAAACATCTGTCAAGGCGCTATTCAAGCAATTGGGGCAGTTAGAGTTTCAGCAGCCCAGGCTAATGCTCTCTCCTTGCTAGGTACCTTGCCTGAACTGCCTTGTGATTTGTATTGTTGTATAAAAATGCACATGTCTTACAAGTCTATTCTTTCTTTCCCACCCGCCCTTCAGATCTTTCCAAAGTGAAACTAATGCGTTTTGATGACCCTATCCTGGGCCCACGTCGTGTTCCTGTGCTCGGTAAAGAAGATGCTGAGAAATCTCCCATTTTAGATCAAGCTGTCTTTCACATAGACCTTGCTGAAAAGCGGGTTCGTCTCACTGAGAATGGACGAACAACAGATATTGGGGATACGCTAGTCTATATCATTAATTAGATTTTTGCACTGAGCTGGGTTATGAATCTTTTAAATAACATGAACAGCTTTCAAGCGATCTAGTGGACCACAACAAATTTAATTTCTTGCTTGGGGAGGGGAAGGAAACTTAATCTTGCATGTAGATCAGGGTCCTTCATTTTTAAATGTGGTATAATAAATATATTTTCCATCCCCTGTGACTTTCTTTTGAAAATAATCTCACTGACCTAAATCAAGACAGTTCAGAAACACCTTTTTAAAAATGCATGAAAAATGACACACAAAAGAGTGTGCAATACGAACATCTTAGGGCTGTGATAGACATCTGGTGTTCACATTGGAATATTCAGAGTTGAAAGATGGTGGAGCCATACATGCATGTGGTTGCATTTCCTCAGCAGCCTACTCTCTCTCTCTATATATATCCCTCTCTTGTTCTCTGGCCCTTGTTTGCAGTGGTGGGTGGGTTGGGGGGAGTCCCTTCTGGTGACTAAGTGAGGCATGCACAACTGCTGTGGCAGAAGATGAAACCTAGCAAGCCTCAGGAGGAGTTGGGATCAAAGGGAAGTCATGGGCTAGATGAAAAGGCTCCATGGGTCTATTGTGCTCCCTGGGTCAGCAGTTCTTCATCCCTGTACTGCACCATAAATCCCTTCACCTACCTGTCTACTCTTTCCAACTCTATAACTGAGGATGGGAAGCTGTGTCTGACCAAGCTGTTCCATAGCTGGATAACTCTAGCAAGGCACGGTCTCCACTGCATTCAGTCTATAGTGCTGACCTGGTTCTATGGTGGTACTGTGATATTAGTGTGTTAGAAAGGGGAGGTGATAAAGAAGGTAAAGTTGGGCATTTCACAAGAACATGTTTCAGTTTTATTTTACTTAAATGGGGTCCTTTTCCTATTTCCAAAGCATCATACAATTTTACCAATAAGTTGTACAAGTAAAATACTTATCGCCGGCAGTGGCAAAAACTGTGCTGAAAACAAATAAGACTCAAAACACTAATTGTGGAGCATACTTTCATTTTAACCTGGCACTTAATGTTATCAATCCCAGGTCTGATCTGGGTTGGTATTACTCTCCCTAAATTCCACCTGCATCACCTTGCAAGGCAAAAGCACCTAGAAGAAGATGATTGATTGATGGTGTCTACCACAGTGACAACTGGTGTGCTGCAGCTTGGGAAGCTGAGCTGGTTTGAAAACAAAAGTTGGAACATTCTCCTAAAGTTCAGAAGCCATTCTAAAGAATGCCTTTGTAAGAAAAAATGCATGTGGTAGTCAACATCAAAGATAAAAGCTGGTGTAACAAACCATGATGTTCATCTACCAAAATGTCTGATTTGGAATCAATGTAAAATGCTGTTCACAAACACTTCTTGAATTGGGAGTTTCTTTCCTGCTTCCAGAAATTGTTTGAATGTTTGAAGGTGGATACTCGGAACCGCACCCTACAGTCTTCCTACAAAAACAAAATTCCTCATACCTAGGAAAATCTTGCTTTGCCTTTTCTTTTATAAGTGTCAGCTCCTTGGGAGTCAACATAGTACACCAGGAGGAGGAAAGGTTAAAGTAGGATTATGTGCACCCCATCAGAAGAGATGCTTTTTCATTGTTTGCCATTGCAAGGCAAGCCCACTTCTTTGCCTTTGTGGGTCTGTTGATTCATTGATCTTCCATCCTCAGAAGCGCAGCAGGCATCTAAGTTACTTACTAACCAGTTCCTTTTTCCTACTCCAAAAAAAGGAGACGAGTGGGTAAAGGCTACATCCTCTCTTTTCTCCTCTTTTCAATACTTTGATCATGCTCTCTGCAGCCAGCCAGGCTGCCTCCCAGCATCTCTCTAACTATAGCATGCCAGCACGAAAATGAGCAGTTCTAACTCTGCAATTATTCTGTCTGCTGAATGCCTGCCTTTGCGGCAAGAGGAGCCCAAACTGTGGAGGGAGAACAAATTACAGCCAGGGCAGAAGGCTAACTGCGCCCTGTGGCTTGAGAGAGCTGGCAGAAACAGAGGTGGCCTTGGCCCAGATCCCCTGTTGGCACACATAAAACTCAGAGAAAGGCAGCACAGATTGTCAACCCAGCCAAGGGAACCAACAGGCAGCAGCACCATTGTTTTGCAGATGATGCTGTCTGCAAGGGAGGGAAATACTTTTAAAAGGAGGGAATGGGTGGCAATGTGCTAACCTAGTAGCCACAGGTATTACAATATGTACAGTTGTGTCTCTGAAAATTACCACTTTTTTTAGTGTATAAGATGCCCCCGTGTACAAGACACCCTATTTTTTTGAACCCAAAATTAAATCAATATTTTAAAATAGTTAGGGTTGCCAAGTTTAGGGTTGCCATATTTCAAGAGCCTGAGCCCAGCCACCCACACCTGAACCCATATGCATTCACCATCTGTGCATAAGATGACACCCAATTTTTTACTATTCTTTTTTTTTTTGGCAAAAAACATAATCTTATACACAGAAAAATACAGTATATCTAATTAGACTCCTGTATTGTCTGCCCACCACTCCACTGCTGCCTGTCTACACCTTTGGATGCTCTGAAGTTTGACCTTGTTAGAACGGTGTCAGTCCCTCTCTCAGTTTGCATTAGCATTCCTGCGCAGCCCGTGTTACTCCTGATTCTCTCTTTCCCAGTTCCTCCGGGGCCAGGCCAGCTCAAGAGCTGTTCTGTAAGTCATTAACGGGTCATAGTGCAAGCCGCGTTCCTGTTGTGTAGCTGCGGTGTGCAGTGGCCGGTGGGAACAGTCGACACGGTATATTTACAGCAAACAATATGTGCTACTGCCAAATGGCTTGCTTGTTTTCCTTAACATACAGAACAATTACTGGCCTTTGCAACTTTTAAAAATGTGAATGATTAGAGCAGGGGCCAAGTGCGGACCTCTGGGTCTCTCTGCCTGGCCCTTGGTCACATCCCTCACCAGCCCTATTTCACGCCCTCAATTGTTTTCCATGGAACTATATAGTTAGAAGGGACCTCCAAGAGTCAACCCCCCTGCAATACAGGAATCACAGCTAAAGAATCCCTGACAGCCACCCAACCTCTGTTTAAAAGTCGTAGTCCATTCCACAGATCTAAATGTCAGAGAATTCTTCCTACCATTTAGTTGGAATTACAGTATATTCTGTGTGTCTGGAATGTGCCCTTGATCTTTGACGATGCCTCTTGCTTGCTTCAATGCAATATGGAGAGGGGCATGTGAGTGCCAGGAAATAGCTCACCTGTAAATTTTATAATCCTTGCTTGGCTCACTGTGTCCACCATTGTCATGTGACCCATGGAAGATTGGCCGGAGGTTCCCTGCCCTCACTTTTTGCCATTTCTCACTGCTCCTTAATGAAGCCTGTGGCAATGAAGAAAGCAATTAAAAATTACAAGGCATAAAAATAGTAAGGATATAAAAGCAAAAGCAATGAGCAGCAACAAAAACATTTCAATAAAGCATTTCACTGGAGAGAAGGCCCTGTCTCTTGTGCCCCAACACTTGTTTACTCTGAGTAACATTTGCCATTTTATGGCTCATTCACCAAGCTGGGAGACATCCTTTTGGAACTCTTCACAATTTCTTTTGTTTTAACAGTCCTGAACAATTTAATATAAACAGCAAACTTGGTCACCTCACTGCTCACCCCTGACTCTAGAACACTTAAAAACACAGGTCCTAATACGGAGTCTGGGGAATCTTCTTTCTACATCCTTCCATTGGGAGAACTATTTATTTATTCCTGCTCTCTGCTTCCTGCTACTTAACCATTTCCTGACCCAGAAACTGGATCAGGCTTCATTCTACTTTGGAATCATAGCAAGTATATAGACATTTGTAGCAATATCAATATCTGTTCACAAATGAACTGAATTCTTTTTTTTTTTTTATAATAATTTTTATTACATTTTTTCCAAATTACAAAGAAAACAAAAAGAAAGGCAAAACAAAAGAAAAAAAGGAAAAGAGAACAGAAAATCTCAACCATTTCGACAACTTATTTCAAATTTCCATTGGACTTCCCCACATCTCCCACATAAGTGCATTCTTGATAATAAAATTGTCAGCAAATTATACCCTTATTTCGTGTGTTTCTTTATATTTTCAGTTGCAATTTAAGTTTAAATCTCTTATTCTCCAATTACTCTAAAAATATAGCATAATATCCTTTTTACCCGTTTAAACTCTGATTCTTTCATAAGTGTTATCAGTTTCATAAATAATTAAATTTCATTGCTGGGGCTAACGTTCCAAATCATACGACGTCTTATGTTTCATACAACTTATAATACTTCTGCAAATAGTCTTTAAATTTTTTCCAGTCCTCCTCCATTGCCTCTTCTCCCAAGTCTCGGATCCTTGCAGTCATCTCGGCCAGTTCCATGTAGTTCATCAATTGCGTCTGCCAGTCCTCCAGTGTGGGCAAATCTTGGGTCTTCCAATGCTTAGCGATAAGGATTCTTGCTGCTGTTGTAGCATACATAAAAAAAGTTCTATCCTTTTTTAACACCTTCTGGCCGACAATGCCCAGAAGGAAGGCCTCTGGTTTCTTGGGGAAGGTGTACTTGAACACCTTTTTTAACTCGTTATAAATCATTTCCCAAAAGGCCTTCAATCTTGGACAAGTCCACCAGAGGTGGAAGAATGTCCCTTCAGCCTCCTTACATTTCCAACATTTGTTGTCAGACAAATGGTATATCTTAGCAAGCTTGACTGGGGTCATGTACCACCGGTATACCATTTTCATAATGTTTTCTTTCAAGGCATTACATGCCGTAAATTTCATACCGGTGGTCCATAACCTTTCCCAGTCTTCAGACATAATATTGTAACCAATGTCTTGAGCCCATTTTATCATGGCTGACTTAACTGTCTCATCCTGAGTGTTCCATTTAAGCAGCAAGTTGTACATTCTCGATAATACCTTGGTCTTTGGTTCTAACAACTCTGTCTCAAGTTTCGATTTTTCCACCTGAAATCCTATTTTTTTATCTAACTTAAAAACCTCATTAATTTGGGCATAATGTAGCCAATTTTGCACCCTATCCTTTAGTTTTTCAAAGCTCTGCAACCTCCAATTACCTCCAATGTTTTCTATTATTTCCCAATATTTCGGCCAATGTGCCTCCATATTGGCTGTTTTCCGAGCTTTGGCCTCTATTGGTGAGATCCACCTCGGAGTTTTACTTTCCAATAAGTCTTTATATTTTTTCCAGACCATATATATTGCTTTCCTGACAATATGGTTTTTGAACATTCCATATGTTTTCCCCTTGTCATACCACAAATACGCATGCCAACCTAACGAATTGTTAAAGCCTTCCAGATCTAGGACATCAGTGTTTTCCAATAAGATCCAATCTTTCATCCAGCAGAAGGCCGCAGCTTCATAATATAACCTTAAGTCCGGCAGGGCAAACCCCCCCCTCTCCTTTGCATCAGTTAGTATTTTAAACTTTATTCGGGGCTTTTTGCCCTGCCAGACAAACCTAGAAATATCCCTCTGCCACTTTCCAAAACATTCCACTCTGTCCACGACCTGCAAGGCTTGAAACAAAAACAACATTTTTGGCAAGACGTTCATTTTTATAACTGCAATTCGGCCTAACAAGGATAATTTCAATCTTGACCAAATTTCAAAATCTTTTTTAACCTCTGACCAGCATTTTTCATAATTATCTTTAAATAGGTTCAAATTCTTAGAAGACAGATTGACCCCCAGGTATTTCACTTTTTTAACAATGTTTAGTTCTGTTTCCTTCTGAAACCCCTCTGTTTCAATAACCGTCAAATTTTTCCCTAACACCTTAGTTTTTTGTTTGTTCAACTTAAAACCCGCCACCCGACCAAATTTCTGAATCAATTCCAAAACTCTTTTTGTACTAGGTTCTGGCTCCTGTAATGTTAAAACCAAGTCATCTGCAAATGCTTTCAGTTTATATTGTTTCGCTCCGACCCGTGTTCCTTGTACCTGCCGATCCTCCCTTATCATATTCAGCAAAACCTCCAGGACCGAAATAAACAACAGAGGGGATAGGGGGCACCCCTGGCGTGTTCCTTTTTCAATATGAAGTTCTTCTGTCACCACATTGTTCACTATCAACTTAGCTTTTTGTTCTGAATAGATTGCCTCTATTCCATTCTCAAACCCCCTTCTCACTCCCATCCCTTCCAAATTTTTCTTCATAAATTTCCAAGAAATGTTGTCAAAGGCCTTCTCCGCATCAATAAAAATTAACACTGCTTTGGTGTTAATATTTGTTTGTAAAAGTTCCAGAATATCGATAATGTTCCTGGTGTTGTCAAACAAATGTCTACCTGGGAGAAAGCCTGCTTGGTCCTTATGAATTACTTCATTTAGTACTTTTTAAAATCTATTAGCTAGAACATCCGCAAATATTTTGTAATCCACGTTTAGGAGTGAGATGGGTCGGTAGTTCTTAAGTTGAGTCTTTTCAGTTTCCACTTTAGGTATCAGTGTGATGAATGCTTCTTTCCACGTATCTGGTGCCCTCCCTCCCCCCATAATCTGGTTACAAACCTCCATTAATGGTTGTGTCAAATAGTCTTTTAAGGTCTTATAGTATTTGGAGGTAAGTCCATCGGGACCTGGAGATTTGCCTGGCTGCATATTCTGAATGGCATCCTCAATTTCCTGTTGTGTTATTTTACAGTTCAAGATTGATCTCTTTTCTTGTGATAATTCTGGAAGGCCGTTTTCTTTCAAAAATTGTTCTATCTCAGTCGCATCCTCGGATCCTTGTGTATACAGTTTTTTAAAATATTTCTGGAAACACTTTCTAATTTCTCCCGGTTTCTGAATGTTCTTTCCTTCAACTTCTAGATTGGTAACATAATTTAATTTTTGTCTCTTTTTCAACTGCCAAGCTAAGCTGTCGTGTTTATGGGTTGAGGTTTGTAGATCGTTTCTCCTCTCCCTAGAAGCAACACTTTCCCTTGTTTGATGTCTGCTTCCTGTAGAAAATTGGAATCCAGCAAGAAAAAGTCTACAGTCAACAAGATAAGCAGGGGCAGACTAGACAACGTCTGGCAGCAGAGTGGGCTGCTTTATCTTTCTCATTGAAGAACCTGTCTTTGGATTAACACATAGAAATAAAGAGATGGGTTTGTATTGATGTTAGAAAGGGAAATTAGTACTTGTTGTAAAGGCTCCAAGGATTGTTATCTACTGTTCTGTTCATTTTGGACCCGACCTAGCAAGAGAAATCCGTGTTGTGCACTCCTGCTGCTAGGCAGGGGAAGAGACCCATTTGAAATGGACCATTTCTTCAAATGCTTGAACAGCAACTGAGAAGCTAAATGGACTGCTCTTTGTGTTTTATTGATGTCCAGGAGGTGGCACTGTAAGTCAGGAACTTAGCCCCTTGGAACTGATAAGATCTAAGGATGTGGGGGTGGGGAGAGAAGAGCGATATTTGTTGGGGATAAAAATCTCCATGCAGTTTACAAAACCATTGACACTCTGTTGGTCTGTTGGAAGAAATTGGAGTAGGTTCATTTTTAACAAGGAATAATCTGTCTGTCTATGTGTCTATCTATACATACTGATGTAAAGTAAAATGAAGTGGATGAGGAAACAAACTTGTTTTATACTCTGGAACAATTTGAATGGGAAGAAGCAGCCAAAGTCCAGAGGCAAGAGGGATGGGCTCTGACACAGTGGCAGCAGGCAAGAATAGGCAGTGACTGTGCCTATTTCCTGGTACTTTTCCTATTTATTCTCTTTTTGTCTTTTCTGGAGCTGCATTTGGAAAAAGAATTGTGCACATGTGCGCTAGTTTCTGTCCTCTCTTCTAGGCCTTGTTTTATAAACAAGGAATACAATCTATCAAAGCAATGAATTGCAGGGAAACCCCATTGCAATGAATGGGATTTCAGTAAGTCGTGGCTAATTTCCATCCCACTGCTCTCAATGTGACTTGATTGCCACTAACTCCTTGTGTGCTTGTGCCCTAAATTTCTGAATGGTAGGTAGGAACACTGACTCTAGCACACATGCATATACAGACAGCCTCTTTCCCATTCATAGAGTGTGACAATAATGAGGAGGGGTCAGACCTAGCATGCTTGTTTCTGCAGCCTCCCCTTGCTTATTTGATTAGTACACCATGGTAACACTTGAAGGGGGCTCATGTATACAAAGTATTTGTGAAGAAGAGAGGAAGACCATGTCGACCCTCCTCTTTGATATCTATGCAATTCAGTGTTATGTCTGTGAAGCAGCACTTATGCATGTTCATTTGGATGTGTATAGGTGTTCCATGCAATCTCACAGAAAGTCTGATTGTGTGCGGTGGCTAAAGGCATTCAGCCAACCTTGCACAGGTTTCCCTTGGCATACAGCATGCAGTACAAGTTGAAGAAAAACAAATACATTTCCTTCTCCTGAACTTCTAGTTAATGCATGTGTCAATTTAGACCACATGAGGGCACTGTGTCTGTAGTGATCAAGCCAACACTTGTTTCTATGCCTCTCTGTTTAAGTTAATTCCAGCTCGGCCATCTTGGTTTGTTGTTCTCTCCAGACAAGGTGTCTGCTATTTTCTCTCTTATCCCCACTAAACCTGTAAATAGTTCCTGCATGCATAAAGCCTTTAAACTCCATAAATTGTAAATGATTCCAATACAATTTGCCCAAGCTGCAAGGTCTGCTAGCTGTATACAGAGAGAGGTTGAGGACACAGGGGCTGTGCATGCATCATATTAGAGGCAGGACCCAGTAACGAAGTTCCATGTCCCACACATACCTTCAAGAGAGCCAATGAGTCATGATATGGGGGCAGGCTCAGGCAGTGAAATAAAGTAAGAAAATAAAGAGATGCCCCTACTGTCATCTTTGAAACATTAGTGGATATGTAATTACATTATATTATCTTATTTCCCCCTTTAAATTATGCAATGGTAGGACACATTATTATGGGAACATTGGGCTCTTTTAAGGCTCCCCAGTTGGGGCACAGCTCTTCCTAATACAGAAGGGTTCAGGCATACTGAATGGAGTTATTCCGGGAATACCTGAGCTAGCAGTTTAGCTTTGAGTCATCTGTAAAGAGCAGCTGGCTTGCCATTTCTACTTAATATACACACCCCTTAATTTCTTCATTTTCAATTCCTCCCTCCTTAATATGAAATTTTATCTTGTCTTCATGGCTTTGTTAACTTGGTTTTCTAATGTTGCTTTTCTAGAGTTCTCTGATTAGGCTTCTGAAAGGCTGGTAACAAGCTGCAAGTCCTAAAATTGGATCAAACACCACATTGAAAAAGTTTCTCAATTTAGCCAAACACTGAAGCTTCACACAGTTGCATTTCCACAATTTTGACATTTTAATATTAAGCCTGCTTTTCAACATTTTGCAACTTTATATTTCAAAGATTAGAAGGCAGAACAATAAATAAACCTTGCTGAGTGCGTGGTCTTACCTTGAATTTTAATCTTAGCTCAGGTGTCAAAAACTTTAATATTCCAAAAACCTCCAAGTGGCAATTATTAAACACTTAAAACAAAAGCACAACCTAAAACCAGTAAAGCAACAACATAAAACACAAAACTTTAACTACAGTGCCATATATATCTCCCTTATTTATGCAATACTTTTTTCAATATTTCCATGCCACTCAAGAACAAATGTTCTCTGGGCAGATTACCAGCAAAAAATGCCTAAGAAGTCTTGCCAGCAGAAACCCTGCAGGAGGATGTCAGCAATGGGGCTTTCCCTCTCTACCCCCCTGCAATACCCCCTATAATTGGTTTTTGGGGTGGAGGTCGGTACAATCTCTAGATGCATCTCACATGGGGTGAGGAGAGGGGGTTGTTCCATCTGGCAGGCTGGAATGCTTGTGCTGGAAGAATGTAAGTGCACTGTTTTGATCCATCTGGAAATTAAACCCAAAACAAAATGAAACCAGCAGCACAGAATAACTGCACAGTAGCTCCAAGAGGCACCAAATGATATTTAAGATTGCAGCAGATGAGATGTACTGGTAGATATAGAGTCAACACGGGGGGAAAAATCTCTAGTAGCCATCAATCCAATTTCATCCGGCGGTGGTTGCCACCATGAGAAGGAACATTTAGCATTTCTACAAACAATATACACCATCTCTACTACAGACAAAGACAGTATCATCAGAGCTGGCCCACCCATGAGGCAAGACGAGGTGACCACCTTAGGCGGCAGGGTCCACTGGGGCAGCAGATCCCAATGTTCACCTTTCTTCCCCACCTTGTTTCTGCTATAGGTCTTCCCTAACCCCTTCTTCCCTGGCAGGGAGCGGGGTGCCATTTTGGAGTCTGCCTTGGGTACCAAAATGTCATGGGCTGGCTCTGAGTATCACACCACTTTGAGCAGTCAGAGTGGTTTAACAATCAATCAACAGGGGTATCCTAACAACTCTCAGCATCCTTAACAAACCACTGTTCCCAGGATTCTTTCGGGGAAGCCATGGCTGTTTAGAGGGTTATGATACTGCTTTAAATGCATAGTGCAGATAGGGCCAGATTTGAAAACAATCTTCTGTCATACATCTCCATATGTTAGTGTTATGTAAATCTACTAGGATCTGTGTTTTCATGCAATAAATATAATTTGGTTGGAGAACTGCATGGCAAAATTTAGAGAAGCACAAATTTGGGAGGATGTATTTGTTTATATATTGTTTTGGGAACTGAAAATTAGATATGATCACATTTTAATGTGAAGCAAACCACATTTCTCCCCTATTTCTTATCTGCTGCAGCCGATTGTTCCAAAAATTTTGACAGAACGCCATTTCCCATGTATATCCTTCTAAAATATTCTAAAGATGGTCTTTCTATCTTTAAATCAGCAAAAATGCATGCAGTAAAATGGGTGTTACTGGGGTGTTTGCAGTTCACAACAGTAATCTATAAAAAGTTAATTTATTGTGACACTAAAATGGAGAATGCTGTGATGTCATCAGTCTTGTGCAAACATTCTAGAAACTCCCGTTTCACTGTTCAGTCAAAGCTGGATCTTTTGCCTACTTCCTTATTGCCAATGGACAAGCTTGTAGGCTACTGCTTTACTACAGCTGAGAAAACCCCATTGTCTGAGATTTTACCCTCCTCACTGGCTCTTCCTTTGCCAGCATCTGACAGCTGGAATGGCTCCTTGCATATGATGCCGTAAGAAATAAATTAGCTATTTATTTGTTTGGGAAGCACGGTTGGGCCTGCATTTGAGATGGTCACAGCTGGTTTCCCTGTTACGTGTGGAAATCTGTCTGAAGCCTGGATAACTGCTGCCAGCCAGTGTAGTAGACAATTCTGAATCAGACGGAGCAACGTTCTGGTTTGGGCTAAAACCATTTATGCTGTTCCTTTCTATCCTCTCTACTGCTGAGCTCGAGCAGTTCCGAAGATAAATACATTGAAACCATTGGTATAATACTATGGAAATGCTTTTTCTTATTTGTGAAATCAAAGCTTTTTCAAAACAAAACTTAAATTTCAAAAATGCTTAATTCTGTATTAAAAAAAATAGGCTAATTTACACAAAGCATATAAAGCAAATTAATGCTAGGTTATATCACATATTGTCGGGTTCCTAATGGACTATTTGGTATATTTTTATGCCACCCTTCTTCAAAATTCTCCCACCACCATTGCATTAGATTCACAGCCGTCCTCTAAGGTAAGTTAGTCCAAAAAGGGAGCAAATGGCCCCAGTGAGCTTCATGGCAGAGTGTGGATTTGAACCTGCATCACCCTGGTTCTCTTGTCCTTCTAACACCTGCAATACGCAAGCAACCCCTTCCTCTCCAACCATTTCTCCTCAAGGACAAAACCAAAGAGGGGGAACCTGTGGCCCTTCCACAACTACAGCTCCCATCATCTGACTGTTGACCACGCTGGCTAAGCTGCTGTGAGTTGCATCCCAAGAAGATCTGGAGGACCAATGGATGTCCATCTTTACACTAGACAAACTATGCCTGAACAAGGACTCTGAGCACAAGTAGAGGTGCCACACTTGCCTGGTCCCTGAATACCCCATCCTTGCCATAGTCTTGTTGCTGAGCAACAATGTGCAGAGCTCAGTGGAGTGGGAGGCCAGCCAATCAGAAGAGTCTCTGAGGTGTACTTGCCTGGAGGCAGAGTCAGCATCCAAAGTCCAGTCCAGTCCTAGGGTCAGTCCTAGGGTCAAGGTCATCAGTGCCTTCTCCTCTGTGTCCTTGAATGCTGATCAGCTGCAGGTGGAGTCACTCCGCCTTCTCTCCCTTCAGGCTGCTGTTCAGCAGGTGAAGCTGACTCCTGGCCCATGACAGCCTCCAACATGCACATGTTGAGCACATTCAGCTGAATGCCCTTAGAAGCCTTCATGGAATCGAGAGCCTTGATGTCAAACAGATTTAAACCAAGAACCCTGGTAAATTTAATCACTTATAATTTCCATTCAAGAGACACGGATGGCGCCGTGGTCTAAACCACAGAGCCTAGGGTTTGCTGATCAGAAGGTCGGCGGTTCGAAACCCGCAATGGGGTGAGCTCCCGTTGCTCGATCCCAGCTCCTACCAACCTAGCAGTTCAAAAGCACGTCAAAGTGCAAGTAGATAAATAGGTACCGCTCCAGCGGAAAGGTAAATGGCATTTCCGTGCGCTGCTCTGGTTCGCCAGAAGTGGCTTAGTCATGCTGGCCACATGACCCGGAAGCTGTCTGCAGACAAACGTCAGCTCCCTCAGCCTGTAGAGCAAGATGAGTGCTACAACCACAGAGTCATCTGCAACTGGACTTAACGGTCAGGGGTCCCTTTACCTTTAATTCCCATTCAAACCTTGTACAATGTTGGATGTTCGGAGGTGAAATGCTCAGTGGCTGATACATGCAAGGTCAGTCAGTGGTGGTGCATTTTGCTCATGTTTACATTTCCTATGTGGGCTATCAATGTCTGAACAGGGCTACATTTCCTTAAAAATACGAAAAAGGCTAATCCTTGGTTTCTGACAAAAACTCTTTATTATTTGAAAGACTGCCTTTTCTCTTGTATTCATCCTTCATTTAAACAATTTCTATAACTAGAGATAAAAGACAGAAAAGATAATTGGTGAAAACCATAAAACTAGGCTTCAGTGGAATAAAGAAGTTTTCAGTCAGTGCCGGAAGTTCGACAGGGAGGGGGGTTGTCTGACCTCAACCGGAAGGGAGTTCCATAGTATACGGGCAACCAGTGCAGGTTTTTGAGCACTGGGAATATGTGCCAGTGCTGTATACCCAGTAGATCATGGTGGTTTGCAGGAGAATTTCTCTTGCAAGTTGCAAAGACCCCAGAAGCTCCCTCTGCAGTAACTGTGAGCAGGGTCTTCAGTGTAGTTGCCCCTGCTCTGTGGAATAGCATTCTTGTCAAAATATGGAATGTGCCCGCTGTCTGCGCTTTCAGGAAACAACTGAAAACATTTTTGTTCTGGCAGGCTCTCCTAACTGGATAAATGGAACTTGACCGTGGGTGTCTATTTTGCAGTGTTTTAGTTTTGTTTTAAATGCATTTTTAAAAATGTATTTTTTGATATTTTTAATGGTATGTCACCTTGAGACGACTGTGTGGATGCTGATAGTAATATGCATCATGCCACATATGCACACCTGTTGTGGCCTAATATGGCCCTCTGTGACTTTTCCAGCTGCCCTTTTAAAGTCCCTGTCCAGTAGATTCCTCTGCTTATCTTGGTGCATACACATTTTTTCCACAGATGGCCAGGATATAAGTCAAGGCGTTATCAGGCTGCAGTGTTTTGCACAAAGTTAATGTTCAAAAACACCAAGGTCTGTGTACAGGACTTCCCTCCAGAGTGTTATAGTTTAAGACTGAAAACTATTGGTATTGGCACATGAGGCAGCTACCTTGATTTAGTGCTACTTTGGGACGACTCTGTTCTTCTGCTGTGGTGGGAGGGTGGGGGAAGTAGTCCCTGCAGGGCACTGGAGTGTCAGTTTAACCATTGTGATTTACAGAGATCCTGCAGTTGTACAAAAGTGCCAGAAAAGACAATTCAGGGGGAAGAAACTAGAAAGAGAAAGAGAGAGATCATTTTGCTGGAATGCCAGAGGAGTTCAATCTCAATTTTTATTAACCTCCTTGAAGTTTCTGCACCTCCACGATCCACTCACAAAAGAATTTGGGTGCCTCAGATTTTTTTAAAAATGCTTTTGGTGATTTTACTGGGAAGGAAAAGTTTGCAACTGCAGGGGTAGTCTTTACTGACCTCAGTATCTTGGGTGGGGAGCAGTTTTCTGCACTAGGAGCCTTCATTTCATTAGGTTAATGGCAGCTACTGAGCAGGAACACAGAGAGAGGGCAAAACATTTGCCTAGCCAACTCCAGATACTGGTAATGCAATCTGTGGGAATGCAATTTTTCAGGGCCCTGTCAGAATTTATATTGTGCATTTGTGATGATTTGTGTTCATGACAGTATTGGGGTAGGTATATGTGACCCCACTTTCCATACTGTTTGCACCTGCAGCGGTTTCAGGGTGAACATGCTGCTTCATTTCCAATCCGTGCTTGCCCCATCCTGTACCACAAATGTTCCGGTTTAATTTTTGTCCTGCTTCTGTTACACTATGGTGCTCTTCCAGGTGGTAATAATGCTATAACACTGGGGAGAACAAAACTGAAATGATGTGTGGCCAGTCCTGTAAAAATCCATCACCAATGCACTATTATTGTGTCAATGGCATGTTGAAGAATGCACCCATTTTTAAAAATGTGCCAATTTGGTGGCTCCCTCTGCTCTCTGCTTCTGCTGTTTTCTAGTTACCTTGTCCCCTCACTCTGACTGCAGTGAAGATTAAAGAGGAGTCGCCATTTTCAGCTATCATCTACGCTTCTTGAGCCATTTCTCTGTTGTTTCCCTAATGGAAGATTCCAGTTAGAGCGACAATTGAAGAACATCTGCAATCATTCTGGCAGGCCCATGCACCCTCTCCTGTCCAACTCCCCAATCTGTCAGGAATATAGAATGGAATATATACATATATTAATAGTACCATTCAAGTAAATTCCCAGGATGCGTCACAATAATAAGTCAATTTTAACAGCAAATCTATGTGACATATCACAAATTGCTTTTTATACACGCCTGAGTTTCAGAATAGATTGATTGTGTAACATGGAGGACTACTGTCTAGGACAAAAAAAATCCTCCAAAACTACAAAGGCCTGCTGGGTATGCCCCATGGGGTCAGCACCCCCTCCTCTCTGATGCCCAGGCCCTTCTTTGGAGGCAAAACTGAGCAACAGAACAAAGCCCAGTAGATAAGTCACATCTGTGTGTACACACACACACATCTTTCAAAATACCATTAAGTCCTCAATCCTAGTTAAAACGAATTTCTTGAAAGACAGAGAATGATGCCAATAAGCTGGGAAGGGTAAAAATGCAACTTTGAAAGAAAATCCACATGGGCGATTCACATTTCCCTACCTTTTAAAACTATAAATCATTTAGCGCATTTACTGTATTGCTAGATCTGTGCTCTGAACAGTTGGCTGTTGTTTTTTTTAGCATGGAAAAGGAAAATTACCATTAGGCAGGTGAATACAGAAAAATGTACCTAGTTTGTATATTTGTCCTTCAAGTGCTTTGATCACGGGTGATTTCTTTCTTCACTAGAGACTAAAGGGCACCGACAATCAGGCACTTTTATTTGTTTATTTTTGGTTTTTGTAGTGAGCGGAGGGTGGGAAACAGTATTGACACAAACAGGGAGAAATTGAATTCGCAAAAGGGGATGATTGCTATAAAACAAAGCAAATGGGTAGCACTAAAAAAAGGAACCTCTTTCCTCCTGCCTCTTTCAGACTAAAGATGGCGAGGTTTATGAGCTACCTTGCTGCTAAACCCCAGGGTCCCTCTTATTTGTGTGTATATTATACATCTATCTTATTCTTTATTTCAAAAATCAGGAACAAAAACTCAAGAGGGCCTGTGACAACACAACCAACTCGCGCTAGTGGTGTCACAACCACCATCACAACCATCGTGCGTACTGGAGGCAACTGGTCCACTGGCCTGTTTGATGTCTGCAGCGACAAAAGAGTCTGTAAGAGTTTCAATTGCTTCTTTCAAAGCTGTATCCCAGGTGTGCACGGGAGAGATGAGGTTCTTTTTAATAGACTTACTTCAAGACTGGTGATTGAAGAGCTTCATCCCATAAAAGTTGTGGTTGAGCTAATGGAGTTGAGATGATATTGGAGGAAAAAAGAGTAAAGGGCTGTCCTTGGATCCTTGACCCAGGTCTGCCTGTATCCTCATCTATTGTGTTTTATAACAAACTACCCATCAGGAAGCAGGTTGCTTGCTCTCTTATCAAGATATTGTTGTATTAATATTAAACCTGATTTTCACTACTATACTTCTGAGGGATAGAGAAGGTCACATTAAGGTTTCCTTAACAACTGTCTGCAACTCCGGGGAATGATTGCTTCCAGCGAAGTACAATCCTGGCTCCAAAAATATTGTTGTGAAACTGACTTTTAATGGGTTTGGTTTTGTTCAGTTCTAGACATCAGATATAACAGAGCTGAATGAAAAGGTGGCCTCCTTTGTAATCATCTTTGGCATAGTGCATCTTATCTATGTCTTTAGTCTGCTTGTGGAGTACAAATCATTTGGGTTATCCATAGATTAATGGGGGACACACACACTGCACTCAGCTCTCACCTGTGGCTCCTAGGAGCTATCAGCATGTGACAGCGGCCACACCCTGGGAAATGGCTTTGACTAGCTGACTAAACTAGGTGAGGGTAGCCGATGGGTCTCAAACCCTCAGTGAGTTAGAGACTTCCCCTGCGTGTGGAGACGGGCAGATTGAGCAGGCAAGACTAATAGTGGGTCCAACGGTCAAGAAGGAGATATCTGCATGTGCTGTAGAGGGAAATGAGGGGCAGATGGGGTTCATCAGCCTAGGAAGGTAGCCCATCCAGGAGAAGGAAAACTCTGATATCTGCCTTGCGAGATATCTTCTGGAGAAGAAATGGCTAAGGAGTAAAGCTTACACAAATCTGAAGTGGAGTTGCTAAGATGGTTGGCTCATTCTGGCAACTCCTGCAGTCAAGCTGGTGCCTAACATATTGCTCTGCTTGCCTTTGGACCATATCAGCAAGGCTGAGGGGTGGGGTGTCTGGGCAGCCCATGACCTCCATACACATTGCCCAGGCGTGCGCCCCGGGGAGGTCACTTCGGTGCTGCAAACACAGCAGTTTGACTTCCTCCCCAGAGGTGCATTTCATTGTCACTTGAGGCAGATGCAGTGCTGTTTTTCCTAGAAAAAGAGGTGTTGAAACTCTCCCTTGTTCTCTTATAATGGCAATGGTGCCCCCCTGAGAGGTGCTGGAACTGAGTTCTAGTGAGTTCCAGCTGAATAAAAGCCCTGGGCAGATGTCAACAACAACAGCAACAGCAGCAACAACAACAACAACAGTGTATGGAGGATTCCAGCCTATGTTAGACATGGAAGATGGACATAGTGACATGTGGGTCCCTTCTAACTTCATAGTATGAACACACAATGTACATATACAGCTTTTGTCATGTGATCACATCCTTCCTGTGGTTGTGCTTAATGACAGGTGTGTGTGGTTCACTGTGCAGCTTGTGCCTGGAATGCAGTATCGCAAGCCGATTCGGGGAGTGCTTTTGTTTCCCTTTGCTGCTGGGTTCCACCTTGGCCTTGAGAGTCGGCACCAGGGAGAGTCACAAAATACGTGTAAGTCCATGTAAGTGTTCTGTCCAGCACCCACAATGCACGGTGTAGCAGTGGTGCGTTTCCTACCCTGTGGAATTCCCTGTGTGTGTGTGTGTGTGTGTGTGTGTATGTGTATATCTGATTCCAGCAGTCATGGCCTTTAAGACATCTCTGAAAGCCTATTTTCTCTGGATATTCACTGAAAAGTATTGCTACATTTGCCGCTCCTGGGTTCTTGTTGGTTTTACCTCAGATTTCAGGGCTTTGTTGTGTGCTGACCTGTATTTTCCTATAGCTGGCTTCTCTCAAACTGGTTGCTTTCTTGTAACTGTGGAAAGGGCCATGGATCATGCGGTAGAGCACATACATGAAAAAGGTCCCCAGTTCAATCCCTGCCATCTCCAGGTTGGGCTGGGAATGCCCCCTGCCTGAAACCCTTGAAAGTTGCTGCCACCCGGTGTTGAGAATACTGAGCTAGATGGACCAAACGTATAAGGCAACTTCCTACGCTCATGGTTAAAAAAATTATTACAAATGAACTTGTGTGTGTTCATAAGAATGTCCACGCACCAACATATATAGGTATGCACAATTGTAAGTCATCTTGGCAGGGGCGTAGCATGGGGAGGGCCATAGCTCCAGGTGCATGGTTTTGTGGGGGCACAAGCCAGGCACACCCATGCAGGGATCCCCTCCCTGTCTGCCACTCTGCTGCACCCTGGGCCCCCTGGCCAGTGTTGGGGGGATGCATCCACCAAGAGCCACGTTGGTTGACCGGGCTCCCCGTTGTGTGGGTAAGAGGCACAGCATGAACCCTCCATGCCCCACACCCGCCTGGCAGCAGTGAGGGTTCAGCTGGTGTGACAGGTTTTGTTCATCTTCTGCTCCCAGACCGTGGCCTTCCCGTGTGTGTGTACCTGGGTGCCAGTAAAGAATGCAATGCCACTGCACCTTGGCAAGGTTTTAGACTTGAAAGTAGGCTAAGAAATATCTAGGAGCACAGAAAACTGTTTTATACTGGATCAGACCATTGGTCCATCTAGCTCAGTTTGTCTGCACTGACTGGCAATGGTTTTCCAGGGCTTCAGGCAAAAGTCTCTCCCTGCTCTACCTGGAAACGCCAGGGATTGAACCTGGGACTTTCTGCTTACAAGGCAGATGCTCTACCACTGAGCTATGGCCTTTTACAATCTGGAAGAAAGCCAAATCTGGGCATCAACACTTCGCCCTCTCCCCGCTGTTGGAGGCCATAGCTGTAGTTTAAAATCTGTTGGCATGGCAGGGGGATCTTTAGTTTGCTAATGAATGACTTGAAATATTTTTGAGGGTGAAAAGTTCAGCATAAAATCTCTGTGCCTCATAGTATGCATCCCTCGCCTTTCCAAAACCACCACTGTTCCACTCTTTATGGGGCAAATATCTCTTCTTCTGCTGGTGTGGTGCCTCCTTAAAGCCAAGCAAATGCATTAAACCTTTGGAATAGCCTTTTTTTCTTAAGGAAAAGGCAGTGCTTATGTTTATAATGACATGCCAAGCCAATACCCATATTTTAAAAGTAATGGGAAAGAGCAGCTCTGTTTTTCTTTGCTGTAGCTTCAAAATTGCACGGCACATTTTAAAATATCCCTTTGAGGGCGAAATATACATTTGCCCCATATTCAGGAAGAAGGAAGGGAAAAGATGCCAGAAGGAATCAAGGCAAACATTGTCATATTAATTTAACATTTTGTGGGAGTGCATTCTGTGGTGACTGGGCCCCGTTGGATGGTGGGGCAGAAGATAGGGAGGGTAGGTGGAGCCAGAGCCACTGACAGGCAGAGCCCCTGACAAGATTGTTAAGTTGTGGGTTGACATAGCAGCCGGCACAGCGATTTCTTCAAGTAGCTCTTTTATTCTGGTAAGCTGGAAATAAACTGACTGCGAACAGCTCAGCCGGCCTGTATTTATAGTCAGCCGGCTGTCAACATTGTAACCATAACAGCTCAGAGTTCCCGCCTAAAATAACGGACGCGGACCTGAGTGAAAACTATCTACAGACCTGAGTGAAAACTATATACAGTATCCCCCTTTTGGCCCAGGGTGAAACTACACTACATAACACCCCTCCCCACCGAGATAAGGCGTTAGTTACAATCGTAATGGTTTCCTTATATACAGCACTACGCGTAATGGTTCAATTAGGCACAAAAGCATATCGGTTACATTTCCCCTACTTAGACCAACAGTGATACCTGTCCAACAACATAGTCCTTTAAATAAGTTGGGCGCTTGGAAACTCTGCCAGACCGCCGGGGACTGGTAGCCAAGTCCGGAGGGCCACACAGTTCTCGCTGAGGCTGTGGTGCGACCCTAGGTGGCGTTGGAACCAACTCCCCTGGATCCGCTGCTGTGGGTGGAGCCTCCGCAAGTGGAGTGGTCTGAGTCTGTTCTGAAACGGCTTGGTTCGGCTCCACGCTGACAGTTTGCGAGGGAGGTGTAGGTGGGGCCTCGCCATTTGTACGTGTCTCTTCTGGAGCCGCAAGCGCAGTTGGGGGCACCTCGGTAGTGTCCAAGTCCCCAACCCTGCGCCTAAGCTGGTCTATGTGCCGTCGCCACAAGCGTCCGTCTTCGAGTGCCACCTGGTATGAGCGAGGTCCAGTGACTCCCACTACTGTGGCTGGCACCCAAGGGATGTCCCTCACATAGTTCCGGGCAAAGACCTGGTTTCCTGGGACAAATGACCGTGGTGCGTTGGCACAGCCTGGGGGTTCAGCCACGGCAAAGTCTGGGTGTAGCCGGTCGAGCGGTGACCTGAGGCGGCAGCCCATAAGCAGTTCAGCAGGGCTCCTCCCTGTGGCCGCATGAGGGGTGATGTGTTGCACGAACAAGTATTCGGCGACCCGCTCATGCCAGTCTCCCCGGTCCAGGCGCGCCAGTGCCTCTTTTGTCGAGCGCACCATTCTTTCTGCTTGCCCGTTGCTGGATGGATGAAAAGGTGCCGTTAGGGCATGGCGGATGCCCAGTCCCAAAAGATACCGCTCAAACGTGCCTGACGTGAACTGCGGTCCGTTGTCAGAGACCAGGACATCAGGACACCCATGCGTTGCAAACAGGCCTCGCAGCACCCGGATGACAGCTTCGGTAGTGGTGGAGGGCATCAGGGCGACCTCCAGCCATTTGGAATAGGCGTCCACCACTACCATAAAGGTCCAGCCGTGAAAGGGGCCAGCCAGATCGATGTGCACCCTCGACCAGGGTGTCTTTGGCGTCTCCCAGGTGTGTCCCTTAGCTGCCGGTGGTGCAGGCCTCGACTCTTGGCACGCTTGGCAGGCAGACACCCAGGCAGTGATGGCATCGTCCATATTAGGCCACCAGACGTAACACCGAGCCAACGCCTTCATTTTGACAATTCCCGGGTGGCCAACGTGCAGAGCCTCCAGGACGCGCTGACGGAGTCCCTGGGGAATCACGACGCGGTCTCCCCACAGCAGACAGCCGCGATGAGCTGAGAGTTCATGTTGTCTGGTTGCGAAGGGGTGGAACTCCGATGCAAAAGGCCCTTGTGGCCACCCCCTCCACACCCAGTTGAGCACCCGGCTGATGGTGCGATCCTGGGCAGACGCGGAGGCCACAGTGGCAGCCGATACAGGCGCTGTCGGAAGATCCTCAATCAGAAGGAGCGATGAAGCTGGAGCCGGGTCTTCCACAAATGCTGGAAGAGGGCAACGGCTGAGGGCGTCGGCATGGCCCATCGATTTCCCCGGGCGATGGATGAGCCGGTAGTGGTAGGCAGCCAGGAAAACAGTCCATCGCAGCATGCGTGGTGAGAGGACCGGTGGAGTTGGACGATCACCGGCGAGGAGGCCCAGGAGTGGCTTGTGGTCAGTGATGAGGTCAAAAGTCCTGCCATAGAGGTATTCATGGAACCTCTTCACTCCAGCCACAAGTGCCAATGCCTCCTTGTCGAGCTGGCTGTAATTCCGTTCCGTCGGAGATAGTGTCCTGGAAAAGTAGGCGAGTGGTGCTTCTCTTCCATCTGGAAAACGGTGACTAAGGACAGCACCGATGCCAAAAGGTGAGGCGTCGCAGGCAAGGACCAGCGGCCTGGATTCACTGTACTGTACCAGCACACTGTCTGAAGAAAGGAGAGCCTTGACCGCGTTGAAGGCCGCCGTCTCCCGATGACCCCAGGCCCAAGGCGTCTTAGTGCTAAGGAGTCGGTGAAGAGGCTCAGCCACTGTGGCTTTGTGGGGCAGGAACATGTTATAAAAGTTCAGCAGCCCCAGGAATGCCTGCAACTCCGTTTTGTTTTTTGGGGTGGGGGCCTGCTGGATAGCGCGGATCTTGGATGTGGTTGGATGAAGGCCGGAGGCATCGATAAGATAGCCCAGGAACTCTACCTGTGAAACGGCAATCTGGCACTTCTCCCTCTTTACCTTGAGCCCGGCCTCCTGGAACCTGGTCAGCACGGCACGGAGGTGCTCGAACAGCTGCTGGTGTGAGTCTGCAGACACCAAGACGTCATCAAAATATGGTACCACGCCCGGAAGCCCTTGCAGGAGACGCTCCATAAGGCTTTGGAAGATGCCAGGAGCCACACTCACCCCGAACTGCAACCGGCGGCAACGGAATGCCCCCCGGTGGGTGACGATCATCTGGGCCTCAGCAGTGGCATCATCGACAGGCAGTTGTTGATAGGCTTGGGCAAGGTCCAGCTTAGCGAAGATCTTACCCTCACCCAGGGAATGCAGCAGGTGGTGGACAACAGGAACCGGATAAGCGTGCTGCTGAAGTGCCTTGTTAATCGTGCACTTGTAGTCAGCGCAGATTCTCACCGACCCATCTGGCTTGACAGGCGTGACGATGGGGGTTTCCCACTTTGCGTGGTCAACCGGCTCCAAAACTCCTTGGGCGATCAGTTTGTCCAGTTGTTCGTCCACCTTAGCCTTGAGAGCAAAGGGAACCCGGCGTGGCTTTAGCTTGATGGGGGCGACTTGTGGATCAAGGCTAAAGGAGATGGGCGTACCTGTATATTTCCCCAAGGTGCCGTCAAAAACCTCGGCAAAGTCTTTGACCAGACCCTCAGTCTCTGCGTTAGAGATGCAGTTGATGCCGGTGATTTCCAGGCCGAGGGCATCAAACCAGTCTAGCCCTAGGAGGCTTGGCCGCTGACCTTCGACCACCACCAACCGGAGCAGGCCCGAAAAATCCTTGAAGGCGATCCGGAACCGGCCAACGCCTACCACGGGAATGTCGTTTCCCTGGTAGTCTCTCAGGTGTACGCGGTGAGAGTCGAGTTGCCTTTTGGACACTCTGGGTACCAGTCTTTTGAGGGTGCTCCATGACACGATGGACAGGGCAGACCCGGTGTCGATCTCCATGTCACATGGAGCTCCTTCAATGAGCACCGTGACGTTCAGCTTGCGTCGCGTCGACGAGTCGGTTTGGCCAATCGTGGTTCCAGACGGGCAGCGGCAGTTGGTGAGAGCGAAACAACTTTCCTTGGCAGACTGGAGTGAAGACTTGGACTTGCGAGTCGATGAAGGGGGGGTGTCAGACGGAGCCGATCGGCAGACCTTAGCGATGTGGCCCCTTCTGGAACACTTCCTACAGATGGCGTCTCTGAATCGACACTTGGCACGGGAATGGTTGCCTCCGCAGCCAGCACATTCCGGTTGGCCCTTGGAGTTCTGTTGGAACTTCCTGCGCTCCCGTTTTGTCTGGTGCACATCATCATCTTCACTGGAGGATGCCTCATCACTGCTGGCCTCTTCATGATGCACCGGAACTGGCTCCCTAGCAAGACGCGGGCTGCTGGACTTGCGGATCTCCTGAGCGGAGCGTTCAGCAGCTTCTGAGGCCACAGCCTCCTCAATGGCTTTCTGTAGCGTGAGGTCTGGCTTGGCTAGGAGACGCCGTTGCAGATGGATGTCCCAGACCCCGCAGACGATTCGATCCATCAGGGCATCGTCTAAGTCTCGGAACTCACAGTGCATTGCAGCCTGTCGCAGGGCGGTGGTGTAGTTGTTGATTGACTCCCCCTCTGCCTGGTTCCGGTGGTAGAACACATGGCGGGCAGCAATCTTGGACGGCTTTGGTGCGTAGTGGCTGCGGAGCTTCTCTTGGATCGTGTCCCATGGTGTTTCCTGGACTGCTTCAGGCGCAACCAATGCTCGGGCCGTCTCAAACACCTCAGGCCCACAGAGGCTGAGGAATAGGCCCCGCTTCCGATCCTTTGATACTGCTGTCAGCTCGTTGGCTTGGAGGTAGCAGTCGAACCGAGCGAGGTAGGAGTCCCATGATTCAGATGCTGGCGCAAACGGCGGTAGAGGCACAAGTGAAGCCATGATTCCGATGCCGGCGTGAAGGGCGATGGATGGAACACAGTGCTCCAGCCAGAACAGTCAGCTCTGAATTGGTTCTGCCCAGTGATTTCGCTCAGTGATTTCGCTCAGTGATTCAGCTCAGTTCAGAGGCTGGCCGCATCTGGCTGTGCTCTGATGTCCATCCATCCCATCCTCGTCGCCAGTGTTAAGTTGTGGGTTGACATAGCAGCCGGCACAGCGATTTCTTCAAGTAGCTCTTTTATTCTGGTAAGCTGGAAATAAACTGACTGCGAACAGCTCAGCCGGCCTGTATTTATAGTCAGCCGGCTGTCAACATTGTAACCATAACAGCTCAGAGTTCCCGCCTAAAATAACGGACGCGGACCTGAGTGAAAACTATCTACAGACCTGAGTGAAAACTATATACAGTATCCCCCTGTTGGCCCAGGGTGAAACTACACTACATAACAAAGATGGCCGCCAGGTGGGGGCTAGCTGAGAGCAGAATGATGCTGGTGGGGCAGGGCTCTATTTGCCTCCACTGAGTGCATTGTGAGGTTGAAAGTACATCAGTTCTGGGATGTTTGTGGGATACTTTAGTTAGGATGTGTCTGTAGTGGAAATTCTCTACTCTTTGGCAAAATAAACTTGGAAATTCAGAAGACGCTATCTATCCAATGAAACAGGGGCACTTCCTTGGCAGTGTATCTTAGGCTGGGGTAAAGGCTGGAGTGCCAGGACTGAGTGCATGTGAAGTAGGGGAATGTAGGTGCAACATACGCTGCATGAAGGAGCAGCACATCTCCACTGAAAGAAAATAGACCCTGGAGCTGCACCATTGCGCTCCTGAACAACGAGTATGTGGCAAACAGAAGCTTGCGCCCCAAGGAATGAGGTAGAACCACCAGCACCCACCATATTGTGCCATGGACTTGATAAGGTTGCTGTGCATATTTTCACAGGGAACTATCTCCATCAAAATGGCTCTTTCCCATCCATGCACATTTCAGGAAATTGGGGTTGTGGTGGGTGGTGGTGAGAGAAAAGCAGCGTGGAACACAACATGTCTCCTAGGTAAATGTGGGCATGGCATCGATTCTGTGCAACCTCTTCCCCCTTTAGCCACCAGCCAGTAATCAGCAACCAAGTCAGCAGACATTCCCGGTTTGGCAACCCCCTGGTGTGGATGAGAACTTCCATAATCTCTGACCCTTGGCCATGTTGACTGTGGCTGTTAGGAGTTGTCATCCAACACAGCTGGGGACCACCATGTCGGCTTAGAGTAGGAGTGAGGATCCTTAGCCCTCCAGATGTTGCTGAACTCCTGCTAGCTAGGGATCATGGGAGTTGTAGGCCAAAAACATCTGGAGGGCCGAGGCTGAGGAAGCCTGATATATACTATGCGACACCACCCTCAGCAGTATGTTCTCTGTGGTTTAGAAGATACATTCTCTCACACTTTTTTCTCCAGCAGCATGAGGCTGGAAATCTAACTTACCAATCTGCCCTGCATTAGGGCTGGGTGGGGAGAACCAGCTCAACTTTTCTGTCACTGAAAAGGAGGCACACTATCAGTGTTTGTGAGACCAAGGGCTGTAGTCTTCTTCAGGTTTACTTGGCTGAGCATAAACCCCACTGATCACAGTGGGATTTAGCGCTGAATTAGACACACACAGAATTGTGCTGCAGGGTTGTTGTTTTTATAGTCAACAGTGTCTGGTTGTGGACAGGGGTAGCATCATGCAGTTCAGAAACCTGTGCTGCCAGGGTGTGGGGAAATAGGGAAATGGCTTGTTGACTACCTTTAAAAACACAGGTGTGATCTTCATTTCAAGGCTGGAAAATGTGAGGAAAGCCTTGATCTCAAGGTAAAAAGAAAAGAAAAGCTGGGATGGGAAAGGCACATGATCAGACAAAACATTATTGTGTGGGAAGATCACATACGGTAGTTATAACCATAAAAAAGAAAGATGAACGAACAAACATTTTTGCCTCACAGGGAATAGGATGTGGCTAATGATTGGATGATATCGGTATCCCCATTGCTTCTCAAGTGAAGAGGCTGCAACTAATTGAAATGTCAGGAGCTGGGAAGCAGGTGTCAAGCTGGAAAATGAAAAAGCCAGTAGCCCTGGGAAGCCTCAACAGCACTTTGCTAGTCCCCACTGAAAGGAGGGCTCTGCAGTTTAATGTTGTAGTTTTTAATTGTCACAGAGGAATGTAATGGGTTGCCAACATCTGGATCTGGATTTTATGTATAAATGGAGTAAACAGATGATGTATGATATTGTTTAGTGTGGAAGAAACTCATGATTTCTGTCTCTCTCTTTTAAAAAAGGGTTGGAATCAGGGTAATGAGGTAGTGTACAGAGAGCCTAATGAGACCAGTGCTTAGTGACATGGAAAAATGGTTTCTCAGTCATCCTTGTGTGGAAAGGTTCTCTTCCTCTTCCCCCCTGCAGGGAACCCTGTGTGAAGACTGGATGACAGTTCATTGTTGCTGGCCTTTTGCAGTCTGTCAAATGGCCCGGGAAATGAAGAGGAGACCTACATTCCAGGTCTACGAAATGCACTCATCTCCTCCTCCTCCATTTGAAGATGCCCTTGTTTGAAAACCTTCAGAGGTGATTGGCTCATGATGCTTCTTCCTCTTCCCCTTGCAATGACAAAATTGGTTATATTGTTAAATAAATAATGCATTCATGTGTCAGATCAAGTTTTTTTTTTCACCTTTGTGTTTCCATGAGAGAGACACTGAGACACTTCCAACTGCTGGTCTTATAATTTGTTTTATATTTGGTTGAAAAGGAAAAATATACTAGACATGGTAAAATAAAAAAAAAAATTCCCCAGATGCCTAAGATCCAGTTTTGGGACAAGTACTCTTTGGTGAGAGAACTCCAGCAGAGAATTAATATCACAAAGCATGCAGCACAGCAATGTGTGGCAATACAGGCTGTTAGACCTTCAAAATATCCCATTCTAAGTTGCTTCCAAAGTAGCACAGAAAGAGACTACATGTTTGGTAAGTTAAAAATGGTTTACTTACAAAGTCTTGAAAGGTCTGATTCATGTTCTTTTCCATACAGCAGCAAGAAGAGACAGGCAATATAACTTAGGTTTCAAAATGGTAAATGTTTCTAAATTATTTGTATAGAATCACAAAGATGGTTTGCTTAAGCCATGCAGTCTAAGCTTGGAGCATTCAGCTTAGACTTCCTTCCTGGTAGGTTTCACATGGTCAGAGAGAGAGAACGAAGAGTTTTGTAACCTGTTATGTGTGCCGGCATGGTTGCTTGAGAGCAAACAGGCAAGACTCCCCGTTGGTCTTTTCAAAGCTTTATTATCTGTCCAAAACGTTCACAATGCAGATCAACTCAATTCCATGTCTGCTCAGTCGCTAGCAGAATCTGGGAGTGGGTGGTCCTTAAACTTTCCCCAGCAGAGTAGTCTTTTGACCCCCATCCTACGCCTTCCCTCTCTGCGCGTAAACCGACTGCGCAAAGAGGGCGTGGGCAGAGGGGAACCTGCCCCCCCCGCTTTGTTCATGCTCGGTGCTGTGGCTCTCCATTGCATCCTCCGAGCCCTGCACCCCTTCCCCACTGGAGGCATGGCTTCCCTCCTCCACGGAGGAAGTGCTGATTCTCACGATCTTTGGAGGCTCCCTGTAACCCAACTGCCCTTCCACCTCTCGCCTCTGAGCTGATGACAGTTCCCTGACATAACCCTTCTTCCCAAAATGTGCGGATATGACCTAGCTAAGGGTTAACTCTGAGCTTTGTGGAATTCTGTGCCAGCTTGATTATATCTGTTTCAGTGATTATTTGAACATCAGCTTCATTTCAAGCAGGGGAGCAGCAGAGGTCAAGGCCTTGCTTATGTGACTTTGCCCTTCCCAAATGGTTAGTGGGCGGCACCTTCATTCAACATATTACTGTTCCTTTAAACCAAAGGTGCAGTAGTCACTGTTCCTCGTTCTTCTCTCTTCTTTGAGGAAAAGGCAGTTATTAAACCAGGAAAGTGGGTGTATTTTGCAGTCTTTAAAAAAGATCCATCACTGTAAAACGTGTCCACCCCCTCTCTGAACTCCTCTCATCCATCTTGCTCTATTTTTGGTCTTTCTAAGGAACCTATCACCATGGCATCAAAGCGCTGATGCATCCTCCACAAGTAGCCGGCTTTAGATATCTCCTGCCCTGCCTCAAAATAGAGGCTTTTTGTAGAACAGCATGGAACTGTTTCATCATCGTTTTCTTCCCTTCTTCCTGCTTTTAAATTCATATGACTAGATGTAAGCAAAAAACAAACACTCCCCAAACCCCAAGCATTTTCCTTCCCACCTGATCCTGCTATCACTGTGGGTGGGAACACATTTGACGGTGTTCACATTATATGGGTGATGGTTGGACTGCACTCATCAAAGTTTCTTTTTCTTTTTTTTCTTTTTTTTTATTAACTGGCCAATCACATCAAATTAAACCACATCACATAAATTCCAAATTACAAAGCCAATTTTTTAAATTTTGTTGGGGGAACCCATACTTCAAGATCCAAAGGGGGATTCAAATCATCTTCTTATTACTGCATTAATGTCCAAATCAGTCCCAATCAGTCCAAACAAAATTCCTAGTTCTATCCAATCTTATCTTGGTGTTTCCACATCATATCTTGTTCATATAATTTCTCTTTTTCCTTTACAATCTCTTCTGTTAGTCTTCTTAAGCCGATAAGCAAATGTAATAATCCTGTGTGAATTTCCCGTTCTTCCCATCTAAGTCCAGATGGTTTCCATATAACATCTCCTTCGTAGATAACATCGCTCTTTCTATCATAAATTAGGCAGTTGTCACTCTTAAGTCCCACTGAGGAGTTAATCCACGATATGTAAACAACTCTGTTTCTCTCTTTCTCCTCCCAGACTCAAAGGACAGTGCCTCCCAAAATGGCGACGGCATTTTTAACTGCGTCATTCCAAAACTCTTAACTTTCCAGCTTCGTCTTGGAACATTGCTTTGGGTCGAAAGTTTATCTCCACACAGCCTTAAATCCACAGCTTAAGTCCTTAAAACAACATTTCTGACTAATTAGGGGAGGGGATTCTTGTTTAATCACATAGAAAAATAAATGAGGGTTTTCCCCCCTCCCCCCTCAGTCATTTGCTGTTACCGTTATCTTGACGTATCTTCTCGTATTTTATTCTTGTCTTGTTTTATCAGAGATCTCTTCTGTCAGCAGTCTTTACTCCCCCTCTTTCCTTGAAGTATGCACTCATCAAAGTTTCAGTATCCAGTTGATTTTTTTGACAGCAGAAAGTGGCACTTGTCCTATAGGCCGTATGAAATGTCTCTCATCTTTCAGAGTGCATCTGTGTACTGGTTTCAAGAAAAGGAACCAATACACATCCAGCACGCACCACACCTCTATGGACCGCAGCCCCACACTCTGTAACTTCATCTCGCACTATCTATTCATGCATCCTTTGAGTCCAGGTAGCAGTTCTGAGATGAGGCGCCAGAAAGTTACTGCTCAAGGTGCTGAACCAGGAGTGCAAGAGCTTTTTGCTTGGTTGTGCTCCCAAGTGCAAGTGTGGTGGTCAAACTGGAATCGTAAATGAATTCCCCAGGCATTTCTGATCCATGTAATCAGCGTAGTAGCCTGTTTCCTTGTTGCAGATGGTGTCATCACAATGGCAGAAACAGCCAGCGCCAGTGCAGGCATGTTCTTTGTGTATTTGCAACATTGTGCCTGAACTGGGACACCTTTAATGTGTTGCTGATGATTTAATGTAGCTTATTATCTGTAGGTCCAGAGCAGAGGTAGCCGCCAGATGGTGTGGATGAGAACTTCCATAATCTCTGACCCTTGGCCATGTTCACTGTGGCTGATGGGAGTTGTCATCCAACACAGCTGGGGACCACCATGTTGGCTTAGAGTAGGAGCGAGGATCCTTAGCCTCCCAGATGTTGCTGAACTCCAATCTCATCAGCCCTAGCAAGTATAGCCAAGGGCTAGGGATTATGGGAGCTGTAGCTCAGCAATATTTGGAAGGCCAAAGGTCCCCACACCTAGGCTAGAAGTTGTAGAGACCTTGAAGTCCTGAGAACTGGTTCAATAGCTACCTGAGATTTAGCAAGTCTGCGCAATAAAGATGTGCAAGATGAAACTCATGGGTTGGGGTGTGTGTGGCTTTAGCTGGATATGCTCTGATTTTATATTTGATATCTATTTTAGGAGTTCTGGTTCCCTGCAAACCTTATATCTGTCCTTGAGAGCTTAGAAGTTTCTCAACACTTCTGAAAACTAAGTCCTCAGGGGCTTCTTTGAAATCTCTCAGCAGGAGTGGTTAAAACTGAGAAAAAGAGAGAGAGCTTAGTATATTTCTATTTAGCTATCTTATTTTAACCCCTTGGAATGAGTATGTTGCTGTAGGAAGTACTCCCATAATCCTTTTTGGCCTGATTCTTTTCCTGGAGGATAAATCTGAAGGTTAACTTTTTTCCAATTATTATTATTGCTTGCCTGAAGATACTGGAAAGAAATTTTCTGTTGAGTCCCTCACAAGATCCCTCAGGATTGTTTGGCGGCCTTAGAAACTGCTTTCCCCCTCTCCTTTCCAGGATGGAGAACCTGTGGCCCTCCAAATAGTGTTGGACTATAACTTTCGTCCAGCCCCTTAGGCAGCATGACCAATGATCAAGCATCCAACATCTGGATGGCTCCAGGTCCATCACCCCAGCTCCAGCTTCTCCCAATTGTCAGTGGAAAGTACTACATGAAAGAGATACCATCTTGGGGGGGGGGAGGCGGGGTTTGGCAACACAGCCACTTGCTTGTTCTTGAGCCATGCTTGCTGCATCCATCATATGGATATTACTGAGCAGGGATGAGCAGCCTGTATGTAGATTGCACAAGTGTCAGGAATGTTGTTGCGCAGCAAAAACAGTACTAGCCTAAAATATTTTCCTGCCGGAAGAGAAACCCAAAGAATGCCCCTTCCAGTTTTCCTCCTTGACCTGTTGTTGTTTCTTCAGTTTATATCCCACTTTTCCTCCCGAAGGAGCCCAGGGCGGCAGCTGCACAAATGCTAAAACAATTAACACATGTCTAAAATCATCTAAAAACTATGTATATACAGATGCAGACTGGGGAAAATCTCGGCTTAAAAGGCTTGTTAGAAGAAGGTATTCAGTAGGTGCCAAAATGTCAACAGAGGAGGCCCCTAATATTTAACAGGAGGGAATTTAAAGGGTAGGTGCTACTATGTTAAAGGCTCCAATTCCTATGCTGTGCAGAAGGGACATCTTGAGAAGATGATATCTGCAGGAAGCCCTCACCTGCAGACCACAGCGATCTGTTGGTTATATATGGGCTGACACAATCATCCATCCCTAGTTTACTCATTCTAGGTCAAGGCGCAACCCAACTGTGACTTGTAACCCATCAGTAGAAGATGTATGCAGTTTAATATATAATTTGGACCAGCAACACCTCCATCCATCCTTATTCAAGGTGTGTGGAGGTGTTGCTGGTCCAAATTATATAGTAAGCACCATTAATCTTTGACTTTTTCAGCATCCTGGGGTTCTTGTGAAGGCAGACATCCTGGTCCAATCGCAAGAACTGGGCTTGAGATTTAGGAAACCTGTGTTTGTAATTCTAGATCTGCCTCAACATGGAAAATAGCTCTGGTAGGATAAGTCACACTCATCCTCCCTTCTTATTCTGTAAAATGGGAAGAATCATGAGTTAACTTACCTGTTGGGAAAGTGAGATACTGAGCGTAAAGCACCATGAGGTTGAAAAACAGGGCATACATGGCAAATAGCAATTCAGTAATTCGAATCAACATGGTGTGGCTCCTTCATGCTTTAGCTTAGTCTGCTCTATATTCAGGGGAAAGCTTGATTTGGGAAGGCAATGAGCTTTGTTTTCATATCTGCCACAGCACCAGCACTAAGCAGCTGCTTCCGATGAACTGGAAAGGTTTTTCTTTATTTTCAAATGACTCCTCTTGGCGGATAATTACAGTAGCATATAGTAAGCTAAAGCTTTCCCAGTGCCAGGGCTCCTGCTGCTTCAAGGCAAGCAATCATAAGGTTGTCATGGTTTTGCATCAGACCTGTCAGATCTTTGGCCCAGGGGCCTCATCTGATGCAGCAAAACTGCCCTTCCAGCTCCGCAAACCCCGACATTGCTGAATTAGCCAGCTTTGGCTTTTGAAACAAGCACACTAATGCAAATGGATGAAAGAGGAGTCTCCCCCCCCAAAAAAAAATAATAATGCCAGCCCCACTTTTCCATGTATTTTTGTTGGTTTCCCGCAGCTGGCATCTACCCACCACTATTTTCAGTGAGCAGAGCATTTGCCAGTGGCTCCATCTGCATATTTTTTTCTTGAGTGGTGAATATTTTTGGCCTAAGTGAGTCTCATGAATGTGTATGCACATTATATATAGTGAGGAACTCAAAGTGACCCTCTCTCCCAAAGACCCGGTTTCGGAAAGAGTTGGATTCTTTTGTGGACACAGAGTGAAGGCTGAGTATCCCTGGTGCAGAAATATATTCTTATTCTTATTCTTATTAGGTTGACCGAGATACATTCCGCTTCCAAAATATTTCTTAGCAATTGGGCTGTGACGCCCTTTGTCCAGTTAACAAGTCTGTGAGTGTGTTTTTGAAAGAGCAAATGGCCAGTCCACATCCTGGTGTAAGTAGGCGGGGGATTACAGACCTTTCCTCCTCATACATGATCCTGTAAAGCAGGGATGAGGGAACCTTCTTAAGCCTGATGGCTGTATTCCTTTGTGGTTAACCTTCCAGGGCCTCATGCCAGTGGTGGGTGAGGCCAGAGGCAAAAATGGACAAGGAAATGAATGTACATGAAGAACGTTGGAAGCTGCCTTAGACTGAGTCAGACCATTGGTCTACCTAGCTCAGTATTGGCTACTCTGACTGCAGCAGCTCTCTAGGGTTCCAGGGTCTCTTCTAGCCCTATGTAGAGATGCTGGGGATTGAACCTGGGACCATTTGCATACAAAGCAGATGCTCTGCCACTGAGTTACACTCTCATCCCCATTTAACTTTGCCCATTAGGTGAGTTCTGACGTACACCCCTCTCTAGCCTCCTGAGAAGCAAGAGTCATTATCAGAGTTCAAGGACACATCCCACCCAGGAGAAATCACTCAAGGGTGCAAAGCAGAGTTGGCAAGAGGTGTGGCCTGAGGATAAGTTGTGGTGTGGGGAGAGTCTGAAGGGCTAGAGAGGCTTAGAGGGTTGCATTCGAGGACCCTCCTGCTACTGTAGAGGGATATACGCTCTCCCACCAAACCACAGCTGCATATGAAAGGCATGTGTGAAATAGACCTGAAACAAATGTTGCTTAGCTAGAATCATCAGCCTCATTTATCATTTTGCTAGGGTGGTGCTGTGGTCTAAACCACTGAGTCTCTTGGGCTTGCCGATCAGAAGGTCAGTAGTTCGAATCCCCACAAAGGGGTGAGCTCCCGTTGCTCTGTCCCAGCTCCTGCCAACCTAGCAGTTTGAAAGCACGCCAGTGCAAGTAGATAAATAGGTATCGCTGCGGCAGGAAGGTAAACGGTGTTTCCTTGTGCTCTGGTTTCTGTCATGGTGTTCCGTTGCACTAGAAGTGGTTTAGTCATACTGGCCACATGACCCAGAAAACTGTCTGTGGACAAACAGTGGCTCCCTCGGCCTGAAAGCGAGATGAGCGCCGTACCCCATAGTCACCTTTGGCTGGACTTAACCATCCAGGGGTCCTTTACCTTACCTTATCATTTTGCTCTATTCCTTAAGCATTCAGTAGTTTGTGAACTTCCCCTCTGCACTCTGTATGCACCGGGAAGATTAAAGCATACTTGACTTCACAAAACTAACATGGGTAAATAAAAGAGCACAATTCTACAAAGGTCAGAAAACTGGTTCTGCGAGCAATATGGGGATGCATTTTGGCTCCGAAGGTAGGTTGCCTCCAAAATAGGGGTCAATGTAGCATTTTGCTACAAATGAAGATGAAAATGTGGTTGATGTTAAGCCAACGGGTACTCCTAGCAACCCCTCGTTCTGATTCCAAATGAAAACTCTTCCTCTCAAGTGTTGTCCAACCTGGCGTGAGCGGCAAACATCTATTGTGTGACTTTCGTTCGTTCTGTGCAACCATCCAAGAGCGTAAGTTCCCAACCTTTTATTGAAATGACACAGCAGGTTCCATCACAAAATCTCATGCTCCCTTGCTTTGGGCCTGAATGCGTGGCTTTTGAACTAGCAGTGGGAAGAAAATAAACAACGTTCTATCACAGAGCACTATTCTAAACATCAGTCGTAGCTGGGTTAAAATGACATGGCGTTTCTCATTCTGCCTTATTGCTGAGGCTAGCTAGCCAGAGAGATCGAGAGAGGCTGGGAGCAAGCAAGCACTGTGTGGGTGAGACCTGCTGATAAGGTAAGTGGGTGGGCCTGAGGAAAAGAAGGGCCTTCTGTGGGGTGGAACTGGCTGTCTTCCAGTAGCATCATGCTGCTGCCTGTGGATAAAGATGGAGGCAGGCAGAGGAGTGGCTACAGACCAGGAGGACGTAGGTGGAAGCTGGGTGGACAATGGGGTGGATGGATCAATCCATGTCAATTTCAAATGTGTTCATTCATAAGTCCCTTCTGTTCCATTTTGCAACAACCTGATTATTTTTTTAAAAGATTGTACAAGAACTTGTATTTAAATAAATATTTAAGTATGTATTGAAATACACAATGCTTTTTCTGGGGGCATGCAGGGGTACGCACACCCCTAAACATTTTGTGGATCTTTGTACTTTTGTCCATTTACTGTATTTATTTTTCCTGAATTGAACTATAAAATGGTGATTTTCTGGAGTCAAAATGAGAGTACCCCTAAACATTTTTCAAAGAAAAAAAGGACTGGAAATACGTATACATACTTGAATACTTAATTTCTTTCTATGTATGAATTTCTAATAAACCCAACATTTAAAAAAATCTTTTCTGTAGATATATTTTTGAGTTGAGAATCCTAAGAATATGTTCTGATCTCTGTGTTAGTCTGGTAGGTGCAAATTAGGTTTAGTTTTAAATGTGAACCAAATGAAGTTGTCCTCCACCCCTAGTCCACTTCCAGGTCAACTGGAATGCTTACATGTGACAAGACGGGATGCTCACATGTGTAACCTGCTCTTATGCTAGTTTACTCACATGTAAATCCCATTGCTTCTAATGAGGCTTTGTCCCAAGTAACTGTGGGTAGGATTTCAGTCTTAAACCATGCACCTTCCTCCCTAGGTTTTCAGGATGAGTTTCTCATATCTTAAAGCATATTTGTGAATTTGTTTTTTATTTGTTTGTTTGTTTTTGATAACTTGGAATTAGTTTTGGTTTTGAATCATAGGGTTACTAGGTTTGCTTGGTGCAATTCACACTATAATACGTCAGCCAGTCCCATGGAAGCAGGATCCAAAATTGGTTGTTGGGAATATGTGGTTAATGGATTGTGTTTCATTATCTCCCTTGATTTACTACAGATGAGGCTGGGAAACATTTTATATTTCTAAAAAAAGAAAAGAAAATCTGCTTCAAAACCTCATATAAATTATCTCCACGTACTTTAAATGTGTACTGCGAAGCTAAACAAAATATAAGGAGAATTTGATAACTGAGCCAGAGCTGGGGGTGGGTGGAGATAGGAAACGGTTTCATCCACTATAAAATTAAGAAAACCAAAGTACAGAGAAGGTAAAGGAAGGTATAGAGAAGAAGTCTTTTTCTGACAGGTTTGCTTTTCCGACTGCATTGTACAGTGCTGAACCTTTCTTAGAGCAGTTTGTCTTTTGAATAGCCTGCCATACTCACAATCTATTCCCCTCTCCGTCATATTTTTATCTACTTGTGGCAATGGAATTAATTTTGTGGTAGTCTTTGCATATGGGGAACGACACATCCCTGATGCACGCTTGCAGCTTGAGTTGTAGATCAAAGCCACTCAAAAAAGACGCTGCTGTCCAATATGGGGGGGAAATGGTATCTAATCCACTACATAGCCAGCAGTGGTGTAGATGCCTGAAAGAAGCCCAGCTCTTCTACGAGACTTACATTTGTGTTGACAGATTGGATCTGAGATCTATGGCGTATGTGGTGGCTGTTAGCTTCACTTTGGACATTTGTTGCCATTCTCCTCTGTAAGCAATCTAAACTATGTTTACCCGTCTCAATTTTCAGAGATACTATTATAATGTTTTTTTGTCGGAAAGGTCAGGTGGCCTGCTTGGCCAGAAAGGTCCAGTGATGAGGTCTTGGAATGTGGCATCCTCCTCTGAGAAACTGGACTAGCGATGATAATATGGTGGGAGTAGAGAGCTGATATCTCAGGGCTCTTGGGTGCTTCTGTGACCCCTCCTTGCTCATTGGAGAGGGTCGGTAAAGGTAGGGAGCTGTGCCTCTTGGATGGTGGTGGGCTGGAGTTCTGAAATCTCACAGTTTTCACTTGCTGAAAGGGAAGAGAAATCAGGAGTTATTTCATTCCAACAAGGCTGCCACCAGCATTGTCTTTGCTGTCTGGGGACATGACAAACAAACAACGTTTACATTTTCTTTTACAACTAGTTTTACACTTCCTTCAGCTAAACATTAGGAAGTTGGACAGTCGAACATTACTAAGACGACTAAACAACAACAAATAGAGGAGGACATATTTCTGAAAAGTACACTATATGTGTCAGCTAATATAGTCAGCACTGTTTCCAGTCACCTTTGCCTTCCTTGGAATCCCAATAGATCACCATTTTACAGCCGAGTGGATTTTAGAGTGTCATTTGGTGTAAAACCGAGTAACATATAAGCTTAGAGTTTTGAGAGATGCAAAAGTTTCCTCGACTACTTGCTTACTGGTCCACTCCACTCCAAAAGGTACCAAGGGTCAGCACAAATACATATTTCGGCTTGGTAGTGGGTGATCTGTGCATCAGAGAGTTCCTGATTCAGAAATCATCAACTCACTAGGTGCATTTAAGGAAGTCATCATTTATTTATTTATTTATTTATTTTATCATGGAGACAACTCTATGTTACAGGGTTCTTGTAAGGAACAGAGGGGGGAAATGTATGTGAAGTTCTTTGATTCCTCACAAATGCTATGTAGATGCTTAGTGATTATTTATTATTTTGCTTTTGTATTATCTATCTTTACACCTTGTGTCTTCTATTTCCTTTTGGCCTGGGTGTCTGAGACGATGTATCCCAAAAACCAGCCTTCAGGAAATAGAAGAACTTTACCACATATTCAGCAATTAGACTTCCTGTTGCAATGATAAATCATGCCCACAGTTTCCATCTTTTCATTTCAATCCACAAACCCACCATGACATGGATGATCTTTGCCAGCAGACTGCAGAGGGAAGCGAATGAATATCTTGGCAGGTTGAGAGCGAGAGAGCGAGTGAGCATTGAATTTATGGTGATGAGGGTCTAATGAGAAACTAACATAATGGGGAGTATGCTCTCACAATAGGGACATGCTCCTTGAGAAATCATGAATGACACATACAGGATCATGATATAGAATCTTAGTCCTGTTCTGTCAACAAAAAAAGTCAATGTAATCATTACATTGTAATGTTGAGTTCTTCAGTGAAGACCTTCTCCACCTTCCCTACCAGGTAATGGTACGTTGACTAGGATTTGTCCTGTCCTGCAATTCTAATATTCCATATCCCCACCTCCACCCCAAAGCTTTTCATAATAAAACTACCCCTGTGATGAATTAGACCCACTGTTACCTTCTCAGTGGTGTTCCTGGATGTGTCTGGCTTCACCAGAATGGAGGGTGGAGCAGATGCAGGTGGCTTTAGAGATGATTCATTTTTTGTAGGCAATTCCTTGGTGTCCAATATTACTGAGCTACACACAGAAGGAGCTCGGCTATTCCCGCTTCGGGGCACTAATATGAATGAAGAATCATGGGAGGAATTCGGCCTGGCTCCCGTGTCAGCCGTGCCAATCCCTCGGGGCAGAGAGGAGATATGTTGATATGTTGGAGATTGCTGCACTCGCGTTTGGGTGGCAGGAGCTCGCCTGAGGGAGTTGACAAATGGAATAAGAGCTCCTGGTTGCAAAGGTTTCTGTAAAGATCCATCTGGGGAGGCAGAATTCAAGAAGAGATGAGGATTAAAAGATTATAATAACCCATTTGCAACTCATTTTTGAAATTTTATATCAAAAGGATGGGCCAAAATTGCTGAATTGCAGTACTTAGCTGAATTTTAGTCCTCAGGCTTGTTGGAAGTCACTCCAAATACTTTTAGTGTTTTAAGGGTAGACAGAAAATTGCAAGGGAGCTATAATACACTGGGAAGGCACATGCTCTGTATGCAGGAAGTTTTAGGTGTGTTCCTTTATATCGTCAGTTAAAAGAACCTCAGGTACTGGGGTGGGGAAAGTCTCCTTCCTGAGAATGTGGAGAGCACCTGCCTGCCACTTAGACTGGATAATAGTGAACCAGATAGACCAAGTGGTCTCCAGCCTGGAGGCACACTTGGAAATCTTGAAAACTGCCACAGGCACTACAAGATGACCCTTATGGTCCCTTCCAATTATACAATTCTGAGACTCTATGAAAATTCCCACTTCTTCTCACAGAAGAAAAATGAACGGTGCTTAGAACTTCCTCTCAAAAATGCAGAACACTGCACCAAAAGCAGGCAATTCCTTTGTGCCCAAACCCCAAATTTAAAAACAAAAACCAAAACCAAAACCGAGAGGGATATAGGGCCTTGGTGGGTGCTGGGAGGGGGGATGTCCAAGGGCACCATGGGGTACAAGGATGCCATGCTGGGGACCCCACAGATGGGCCAAGGACTTGACTTGGTATGAAGTGGTGCCATCTATTTGGTCTTCACTAACTTATTAATGGGACTTCTAAATTATTCAACTGCTGTTTGAAATTTACTAAAAAAGCTGGTTGTATTTGGTGTCCCACAGCTTTTTTTTTGGTAATACTTGCAATTGCTCAACCAGTTTCTGTAGTTAAATATGCTTCCTCTGTAAACCTGCTCTCTTTCCTTCTACCTTCTTTGGAAGCTTGCTACCTTTATTTTCTGGTCCTTCGCCAGCAGGTAGAGGGTGAAGTTTCCCGCAACCACTTTAATCCCTCTGACAGAAAAATCTTCATCTACTAAATTTCTTACTTTCCTTATGCAGCTAAAGTAACAGAAACAGGGCCACCTATTTGGTCTCCACCATGTACATTTGATACAAATTCCTTGTCTTTGCTTTCAGAGATCTCCATGACTGTGATCCTAACCCATTTCCCAACCTTTTTCGCATTATAATCCTGAATATGGCCTCCAACTCTTATTCGTCACCTCAAAATCTGCTCCTTTAAAAGAGTTCACACATTTGCCTCCTTTTCTGTCCTATCTTCCTGGAGCAGCTTCCTAGAGTACCAATCACTTTCTTCCATTACTGCCTCAAAATGCACCTCCTGTGCATTTTGGTGAAGCCTTGGATTTAAACCCTTCCTTCAGACTCTGGTTGAAATGTAAGCCCAAATATGTGTCTTATATATTTGCTCACATCCACCCCCTTCATGTTCCCCCCCGCGGACATGGCTTTTAACCTATGTCAATCTGTAGGAATGAACGTGAACTCTTTGTCATCTTCCTCACCCCATTTTTTCAATTTGTTTTCATTATTAAATTTCATTTAATTTCATAATCACTTCATAGAAATCCACTTGTAGATTTCACATTGGCTTCACTGCCCTTGTTTCATGGTGGCATTATTTCCTTTATTTTTAAAAATTGGTTTTAGGCAGGAGATCTGTTTTCAGTGGCTGTTCTCGTCAGCTGCCACTTTATTGATTCACAATGCACCACACCTTGTAGTGTTCTGCAGCGCCCTGCTAAGGAAACACATACAGAAAGATTCCCCATAATAATGGCCACTACTCCCCTCAAATGCCCACATTCATGACACCCAGGGCATTGTGGGTAAATAACAAAGCACTGCTAGCACTGCTGACACTGCTGGAGACATATACACAAGACCTGACCACACATCCCACTGAATATTCATACAACTAGGTATGAATACAAATGGGAGTCCCGAATTCCTTCCATTCCTCTGTGTATTCATTTCGGAACAAAGGGAAAGTGAACTGAATGGGCCCTCATTTGTTCTGAAACAAGTGCATACCTCTATTACTCTTTAAACCACCACATGCAATGATGGTGCTATATAAATAATACTAGTCCTGTTGCCACTGAAACCCACTTGTGGGCCATTCAACAACTCAAATATCAACATTTATGTTTTGGACAGCTATAATGAACACTGCTCTGTAGCAACCTCGGTGAACCCCATACTACAGTTTCCAGAATGAACACTGCTCTGTAGCAACCTTGGTGAACACCATATTACAACTCCATATTTGTAAATTTGCTGCCAACGCTTCTACTTTACCCCGGCAATCTCAGTTTTTCTTAATGGGAAAAAGTAAACAAAGACCCCAAATATCCAATGAGGTACACAGAGATTTAGCTCTGTATCAGGAAATTTTTAATGTCTGTTGTTTTACAATTTTTTATGTGTTGTAAGCTGCCCAGAGTGGCTGGGGAAACCAAGCCAGATGGGCAGGGTATAAAGAATAACAACAACAACAACAACAACAACAACAACAACAACAACAACAACAATAATTAGCTTGCATTTCTCTGCTTAGTCAATAGTGAAACAGATTTGGCTATCTCTGGGTAGTGTCTGAACGATTAATTCTACCACACATTTTGGGATTTGTCTCTAGCTCTGGCTAGTATATCCATGCCTTTGGCAAGGCAAGCTTTCAGCTCAGCCGTATGCATGCAACCAGCTCTCCAGGAGGCTTAGCCTAGCATTTCTGTTTATTGCATCAGCCCCAAGTTTCAATGTGCTAATTAAAGGCTTCTAGTCATCTCTCAGCCACTTGGGAACAGGTTCATATGTCTCTCTCTCTCACCAGGACTTACTCTTCCTACTGCTGCCACGTCCTCTCCTCTGTGGAGTTGTGTGCCCTGAGGTGCTTGGCACAGAGACATTCCTCACAGGTGAGGCCAAAGATGCGGGCATGAAGGCAGATTTCATAGGTCTGCTTTGCCTTGGGCCGTTCTCTGAGATGCTTCCCTGGGAGGAAAGTGAGGAAGTGGATAATGTCCAAGTCGCATAGAGGGAAGGCATCCTTGAATCAGGGAAGCTTGAGGACTTCCTGGTTGTTTAGGAGAGTCAAATGGGAGGGAGGGAGAGAGAGAAAGAAACAGATAATTAGGGAGCAAATGCACAATTCAAATCCAGGAGTTTTGTTACCTAGTTAGAAAAAGAAGGGCAAAGTGGGAAATCCGATCAGTAAGCCTTTGTACATTCTGAAATATCCTTCCACTTTAATCTTTCTCCAGAATTCTCCCCGTCCCATGAGCAGGAATTTCACAATAATTATATTAATGACAGAGGCTATGTTCCGACAAAACAACAACAGCAAAATAATAATCACCACCACACCATCTTTTAATGATATAGACCATGCAATATGGCACATAACTAATGGGCATTTGCATTACATTTCAGAATGTTAAAGACTATACCTCACAATTACTTATTACTCTGGTTCAAATCTGCAGCACAAATGTTTCTGTGGTGTGAGAAAATTTGAATGTGTACAAGAAACCTCCTGGTGCTTGCATGCTAGTGCTAAGAATAAATCCTCAGAAAAGGGTGATCTTTCATCGTTAGCTGATAACATACTGCCTGAGGTTGCCTCTAGCCTGTTAGTATTTTGAGAGAGGGATTCAAACACACACTCTGAAAATTTAAGTTATGGCAGTTGGAGCAGATTAATGTGCTTTGTTGCCCTAGTGCAAAGTCCTTTAAAAAATTGACTTTTAGTGGTTAGGAAAGTGATGGGGAAATGCACTGAAAAGTGTGGAACGGACGAATGATTAACGGGAAGACACAAGCAAATCAGGATGAATGCTCACTGTCGTATAGCCTCCCCAAAACAAATCAGAACAAATGCTCAATAAAGACCAGACATGCCCTAACCTCCATAAAAGCTCTGTGCAAGGATGAACGCTCAAAGAACAGGTTGTTTGGAGGAGCCCACACCCAAATGGTTTTTGCCCTTGAGACGGCTGTAATGTGCACAAATGTTTACAATCTGTGGTTGTGTACAGTGTCCTTTTTCATAATTGTACATGTAAAAAAAAAGTTTACTGGATTGCAGGTATGGGGCGATGGTGGCACAACAGGTGGAGGTCACAGTCTCCCCCATTGCTGTTTCTGATGTTGGCAGGTATTTAGCCAACAGTAAAAAATGGGTGGGTGGCGGGGTGACCAAATAATGGACATTTTTGTGCACTAATGTTTCAGAGAGCAAAGTAAATAACTTTGAAGTAAAAAAATGAGGAGTTGGGAGAAAGCAGTGAAGGTAATAAGTATGTGCAAACGTATCAAGAGTTAATTTCATCTTTTCTAGTTTGCACAGAGGGGTGAGCAGGAGAGCAGCTGCAGGATTTATTTTGTCTATCAAAATTTAAGACAGCAGGGAAGCAGATATAAAATGTGAGCTCTTGGTGGATTCAAGCTACTCTAATCTTTTTCTCAGGGAAGAGACCAGCGCACCACTAAAGATCAAATTAGCAGTGGTGAAATTATCTTGCTTCATTTTATAAACTGCTGCTTTTCTGTTTTGCTGTTCACAGTTTATGGTGGTGAAAAACAACAACCTGTGCTGCTTAATAGGCAAAAAATGATGGGTTGTGATCTCCCAATTCTCCTTAACTGCCTGTGTTAAATTCAGATGGACCGATTGATGAAGCACCAAGAAGGGCAGCAATCCTGAAGGAAATATCTGAGGGAGGTTTTGTGCTCTTTGCAACTTGTGGTTCCATTTCTCAAGCAATGTACCTTCCCCAAAGTGTGTTGCTGTCACTTCTGATTATTTCTTTCTGCATCTGCTTTCCCTGACGAGGCCACATAGCACTTTCACCTAAATCTGTTAAATTGCTGAGAAGGCCATCAATCTTCCACCTTGAGCTGGGTGCTTAAATAACCTTCCTAAGTGCTCCTAATTTGCTCAGGAGAAACTGAGCCATGGAGAAGTGTTTGTGCCAACTCTTTTGAGAGAGGGGCCGGCTGGGGGAAAGGCAGCAACTTCTGTCACTCCTTTGTTACCTTCCCGTCGTTGTTCTGTGCTCTGGAAAAAAAATGATTTATGATTTAATAATGGGGCAGCGATTCATCAAAATAACCCAGGCATCCATTTATTATGAGGTGATTTCCAAAGGAAGACACACAATAGCAGGCCTTTAAATTGGTGTTCATGATGGAGGCACTTTATGAAGCTGCTTCCGAAGTCTCTGGGCTCTGCTTTTGATTGTTTGTTTGGTTTTATCAGTGAAGCAGGGCCATGGTGTTTTCAGAGGCCATATCCTGGAGAAATGAGCCAGAGAGATGAAGAATACTCACCGGCTCATTTCAATGTGAAGGAGTTTAGTGGATAGCAGAAGGGATAATTCTAGGCCCAAAGTAGCTGTGGTGTCTCCAATTTAAACAGAGCAATTTCATGTGGTGAAATATAAGCAGGGGAAGAAATGAGTAAAAGCGTGTCCTCAGTAAAAGCAATAACATGGATAGTTAGGTTTCTACTAGGGCATTCCATATCTCTGACAAAAGACTAAAACTTGGCATTTTTCATTCAGTTTTCCTGTACTTCATATTGGGTTGCTCAGTTTTTACGTTTGCGGTTGAGATGATCACAATCAACTTAAGCTACACTGTGCCTAAGAAAGACAAATAGTTTTCTTGAACTTAAAGCAAGATGTGGAAAGAGTTGAGACCCATCTGAACTAACTCTGTATTCAGCATCGTGGTTGACAGTGCAATCCTACACATGTCTACTCAGCCGTAATTTGCACTGAGTTCAAAGGGATTTACTCCTAGGCAAGTGAATATAGGATTATGGCCTGGGATGCACTGGCCAAATGACTCAGCTTGTCCTTCCTTTCCTTTCCTTTCCTTTGTTTCTATTGCCCGTTTTGTCAGGCACAAAATATGACAAGGCCCCAAGTAAGTCCATAGAGCTTTTGTTTTCTTTTGTTCTGTGAAGCTACAGATCTCCTTATGTAGGTTTGCCATATTTCAAAAAGTGAAAATCCAGACACAAAAGCTGTTAAGATTCCCACCCCCTCCCAGACATTTTAACCAAATTTCAAAATTCTGCCTAGACGCCATTTTGGAAAGACGAATCCAGGCTATGTCCTGGGAATTCTGGATGTATGGCAGCCCTATCATACGTTTTTCACCATTGTGAAACCCTGCATTTATGTTTACTTGCACTTCTCACCCACCCTTCGTGCTGTTCCCCTACATTAACCCCCTAGAGCATTCCCTTCCCATCTCATGCAGCGATAAAGCTCCCCTTTTATCTTCCCAACCCCATTTCCGAAGCCGCTTCTATTCTGCGCCTCTACTTTGCATCCCTGTTTTCACCTTCAGCCCCATGTCTCCTTGCCTCTCCTTTTGTGCAACCCTCCCTCCTTGCACGCAGACCTCTACCATGGTGACCTCCTTGTCTTGTAACTACCAAGTACCCTTTCCACCTAGTGCTTCTGTCCTGGAGAATAACGTTCCTTTCACATTGCATTCCCTATTGCATTGTAGAACTGTGGCTTCATTATTATTATTATTATTAGTAGTAGTAGTAGTAGTAGCAGCAGCAGCAGCAGTATGAAGTTCCAGATTCAATGTACAGTGGTACCTTGGGTTAAGTTCTTAACCTGAAACTGTTCTTAACCTGAAGCACCACTTTGGCTAATGGGGCCTCCTGCTGCCGCCGCGCCACCAGAGCACAATTTCTGTTCTCATCCTGAAGCAAAGTTCTTAACCTGAAGCACTATTTCTGGGTTAGCGGAGTCTGTAACCTGAAGCATATGTAACCTGAATCGTATGTAACCCGAGGTACCACTGTAATTATTCGGAACAGGTATTTCATTAACAAGCAAAACACCCATATAGGTGCAACCTCAAACAACTGAACTGAACCTCCTCTAACTGACAAGATAACCGACAGGCTTGCTCTGAAGAGTCTATTCACCATAAAGATACAAGTAACCTATGTCACCACTGTAAGTCCACAAAGAGAGAAGGGATTCCAAACTTCAGCTAAGGTGCTGGGAAGATCAGTTGCAGAATATGTCTTACAGGCTACAGGTAAACATCAGTTTCTAGGGGGATGAGAGGCATGGAGTGGGGAACATACCCAAAGATTCCTGCATTCTCCTAACTAGGCTCTTGAAAACCTGAACAACAAAACCTGACTTGTAGCAATAGAAATTACTGTTTGTTTTTTAAATATGCATGGAAAAAAATAAATGTTTTGCTTTGTTTTGTCACCTGCTTTTTATGTTTCAGTCTTGGAGCAGGGCAATAATGACATAAAATACTACTACTAATAATATACAGGATAATGAAAACATTATACAAAAATTACAGGCACTATAAAAACAAGTCCAACAAATAACATTTAAACAATGAAGAACTCCATAATAAAACAACAAAAAATAATGAAATGACAACTCCCCTCGTCTTACTTGACTGACCCTCAAACAGGTAGGAAATTGTACTGCATTTAGCAGTTTCTAGTGATTTCAGACAGAACTGCCTTTATTATGAAGAGGAAATCTTTCAAAGACTGGATGAGACTTGTAAGGTGAACCACAGCAGGAGCAGGCTAAAGCCCACTGTGGATTTTAACTCAGTATATAACTCCCCCCCCCCCGAATACTTTTTTAAAACACACATACACAGCAATATTCTTCATTAAAATTGCACTTTTCTAACTTGATTCCCAGCCTGCATTTGACCAGATTTCTACATGTCATCTACTTCCTTGGAGTAACTTCAACAACTCACTTTTACGATGGCCTTCACCTCTTCTGCTCTCTCACTTCAGAGTAAGGGAGGTACTCAGTGTAGGCCTATTGAGCATAATGATCTGGCTGAGTCATATTCACTCATTTCATTGGATCTCCTCTGAGTAAAACTTAGTTGGCTCCTACCATAACAGTTTGGTGTGTGTGTGAGAGAGCCATGCTGGTTTGTTATGATTACATATGAAAATGGAGTTAGTTGATCTGGGGAGTTGTTCATCTTTGCACATATTCTGCCTGCACTGTCATCTATCTATCAGTGTCTATTTGTAATAGGTGCTGCTGAGAGCTAGAACAATCCACAATTAATTTGTCAGGAGTCCAACCTGCTGAAGAGGAGCCATTCCTAAATAATTACATCATGGAATTGTCTGCCCTCTTTAAGCAACAATGTTATTTCTTACGGCCGGCATTTCTATAGTCTAACTCAGCCTGGTGACCTCCAGAGGTTTGGTACTCCAACCCCTATCAGCCACAGCCAGTAGTAGTCCTAAACTTCTTGTGGGCACCAAGTTGGAGAAGGCTGGTCTAAGTCATGGTATCTCTATCATCATTTTTTATTCTATCTGACTCAATCAACATTGTATAGATAAATGTTTTGCTAATTTGTTTCTGGTGACAAGAAGTCGAGTGCTTCCGTCAGTGGTAATTAAGCAGTAATGGCAATGAACTTTAAAGGTAACTTCACTATCCAAATATAAACTTCCTCAGAACATGGAGGCTCAGTTTGGATAGGTATCATGATTAATAGCTATGTATCTTGTTGCTGGTAAGGAGGATGCAGGAGGACACAAACAAGCTGCATCTTAATTCACCCTTTGCTTTTTCACATTTTCTGACTCCTTCCTCTTTTCCCTCTATTTTTTATTATCTCCACTTGCCCCTTCCTTTCATTCTTTCTTCTGGGAGCCTCTATGGACCAACATCTGAAGGACAGACTGGAAAGAGACTACAACTATAAGGATATGACATCCATCTTCCACAAATTTTTATCCAACACTATTTTAAAGCTTATGTGCATTAGTGTTCATTGACACATGGCATGTGAAACATTCATGCTTTGTCTAACCTGAACCTCCGGTTGGCAGCGGTGTAGCTAGCCATTTGGGTGCCTGGTGCGGCGCGTGTGTCCTGCAGCCGGGGGTGGGGCAAGCTGCCCATGGGGGTGGGGCACACTGTGTGGAGCCTCACTGCTACCTCCCCCTCAGCTGTAGGGCCGCTGAGGGAGAGGCAGTGGGCAGATGCAAGCCCCATGCTGCCGGTTCAGGCAGCGTCGAGTCTGCAGGTGCCCAAGCCACTATGTCACTCCCATGAGAAACGCGTGGCTCGGGCACGCTGTAGGCCCTGCGCTAAGTGCCAGCCTCCGCAGTGTGGTGCCCAGTGCCAGCCACATTTTGTTACATTAGTTGACTGAGCTAAGAAGTTTTGTGAGCCCTTTTTTTTAATATAAAAAACCCCCTCAGTTTCATGAAGTGGTTGGTCAGTTTCATGAAGCGACCATGGCCTCCAGGAGATGTTCTAGAAAGAGGCACAGTGACTGGGAGCTGCTCATCCCATTCCTCATTACTTGGTGGTTGATTTTATGGCTTTAACCATTTTCCTATTTGGCTTCCTTCCGTGCTAACTGTTGGAGAATTCTTTCATATTGAATATAAAAGTGAGTTCTCATTAGTATAAACACAACGGTATATATTTTTAGCTTCCTGATGACTCATCTGAAATATCCTCTGGATGCAGGGGAGCCGACTTGGGCCCCGGGTTATGGGAGCCCAGTGTGTGTGATGTCATGATGCCACGTGTGCCCCCCAGCCTTAGAACCTGACTTCTGGTGGTACCCAGAGCCCCCTATAGTTGGTGCCCCTGCCTGGATGGACCAATGAATACGCTGCATTGTAAAAAAGTCAACTTCAAATGTAAAGGAAGAAATCTGTGTTGTGGGTCAGTTTGTATAGCCAATATGGCAGCTCTTACAGATTCAGTGGATGCTGGCAATAACAGTAATGCTAGGAATAACCATGATTTCATCTTTCAGACATAGGTAAAACTCCCATGCAGTTCATATGATTACTTGCGAAACAGATGAAATAAGGCGTATTGTGCCATAAAGTGTCACTGACGATTCATACCAACTCTTGGATGAACATCTCATTCTGTTCTCTGGGCTTTAGCTGTGTTATCTTACAAGAAACAAAATTAGCCATAGCTTTGATTCATTGCTGAGCCACTACAAAGCTGTTTTGTGCTAGGTCGATTAACTAATTGTTATAATAAATTTAGAATTTTGTTTAGAATTTTTGTACTTTAGAGTTTCTAAAATGCGTGTGGGCAGACCTACAGCCCCATTCCTGTCATTATGCAGTCATGCTGAGCCAAATAAAATTCAATTTGGGCTGCAGAAGTCCACATTGACACTTTTTTTGGTGTTACAGTGGTACCTCGGGTTAAGAACTTAATTCATTCGGGAGGTCTGTTCTTAACCTGCAACTGTTCTTAACCTGAGGTACCACTTTAGCTAATGCCCCCCCCCCGGTGCCTCTGTGCCATCGGAGCACGATTTCTGTTCTCATCCTGCAACAAAGTTCTTAACCTGAGGTACTATTTCTGGGTTAGCGGAGTCTGTAACCTGAAGCGCCTGTAACCCGAGGTACCACTGTACTCACATATCTCCCTCTACCCCCATTGTCCATATATAAAACGCATAAGTCAAACCTGAAAAGTGGAGCGACGTAATTGCTGGGGAAGATTCCAACCTTTCCTGTAACCAGCGACATTCCTTTTAGCCAGCCTTCATGGTATTTTCCCAAAACACGGATACCTTCTCCTTTTTGCAACTCTAGTTCGTCTGGACTGTGAGCTGTGTAGGAGTGCAGAGCAACGCACCTGGTGAAACAGAAGGAATTAAAGAGTGACGCTACGTACTCAGAAGAGGCAGTTCCATTTATGCAATGCGACGAGGCTATGACACAACTACCTGCTCCAAAACCACGCTGGGATCTGTGGCTGTGACTTCTGCCAAACCAAAAGCACCGTGCCTGAGCCCTCTTCAAACAATGCCTCTGCTACACAATGCAAGAATGTCCCAATAGCTCCTGAATAAGACTGAGGGAAGGCAACTCATCAAGAATGCTGAATGGATGGGTAAAAAATGTACAGGGCAGGGCACTCCCAAATGGGCTGGGTTAATGTGCTCCGTACCAAAGCAATAAGGTCAGGATTCAGAAATGCACTGAGATGCATGAGTGGAGGAAGAGGCGAATACCAGCCCAAACAAGAGGTGTGGTGAACAACACAAAAGTCATGCCCACACCACACATTTAAGACACACAACTTCCCTCAAGAAATCCTGAGAATTCTAGTTGGTCAAGAGTGCTAGGAAGTCTCACTCTGTCATGGGTAAACTACATATCCCAGGATTCTTCGGGGGGGAATGTGTGCTTTTAATGTATGGCGTGGATGTGATCAAAGGAAAGATAGGTAGCTGAGTATAAAACAGCTATGTAATTAGTTGGCAAGAACAGAATTCTTTTCAAAACCTTTAGCAGTAGGACAGCCTTCGCCCACCTGGAATCCTCCAGATGTTCTGGACTTCAACTTCCATCAGCCCCAAATGGCACATACTGGGAAGGCTGCAGCAGGGAGGTTACACCTAATGATTCAGCACCTGTTTTTTGGTCCTCAGGTCTGTTGCCTGGGTACCTCCTTCCTGTCACATGACATTTCAGTAGCTAACCACCCAAAACTCACCCCAACCCCAGATATGTCATGGACATTCAGTAGAGCATGAGACTCTTAATCTCAGGGTCGTGTGTTCAAGCCCCATGTCGTGCAAAAATTTCCTGCATTGCAGGGGTTGGACTCGATGACCCTCGCGGTCCCTTTTCAACCCCACAGTTCTATGATTCTTCAGGTTCTGCAACTCAAAAGCAATCACATTTACTAATGGGTCTCATAATTCTGGGAGCTGAATTTTAAACCGATCTTCTGGCCCATGCTAAGTGTTTTGTATGCCCATGTGGGGTTCTCAGAAGCCAGTTTAAATTTCAGATTAAGTTGAATGAAGTATCTCTGTAAAAAGAGTTGTCTCAATTTTAGCTGGTGCTTGTGGGACAGTAACCCCACAAGGGCTTCTTCTTCATCCTCTTTTCTGTATTCGTTTACTCCTGTGGGTGGGTGGGGATGGGGGACTGACAGCATGTGGCATGGTTGCTAGGCAACAACATCTCCGGCCCTAGCCAAAGGCCCTTCCCACCTAATGAATAAGGACTTAGTTTACGTACATATTCACCGGCAGGTGTTGCTGTAAATGAGGCAGGGTGACAATGGCTGTTGGCTGCCCCAGGGGCCCAGGGGCCGAGTAATAGGAAGTGCTGACCTGTAAACAAGAATAAAAGAATCCAAATGAGCGCCTTCATTATATTCTCCCTTCAAAGGAAGTGTGCCTGAACATCAAGAACCCACAAGCCACAGGCCTCAAGGCAAAGCAGTGCATCCTGTTAAATGGAATAATCCTGATTCACTCTGCTGTCTCTGCGGTCAAATGTCTTAATGGGGCTTTTAAATTTTTAGTCACTGATGGAGCAACGAACACGTTCGACTGGTTGGCTTGTTTTCTCATGTCTGGGATGATGAGGATTATGTGGTCATCCCTGAGAGACTTGAAATGTGGCTTCCCTCAAGGTTCCAGTCTGTCACCTATGCTGATCAATGTATATGCATCCACTGGAGAAGCCACAATTAAGCACAAGATTGTGCCACATATGCCCACAAGCAACTTGTGTGTGTGTGTAATTATTGGGAAAACAGTGAAGAAGACTAACCCTCCCCCCCATGCCATAGTCCCAGTCTTTATTTGATGCCCTGGCTGCTATTTGTAAAAGCTGCAAAAGAGTGAAAATTATATTCATGTATTCCTCCACATTGTCATGTGTACCATAGTTTGGCCCTGAGCAGCATTTGGGCTGAAAATGAAATGAGAGACCACTTGCTAAAAGAGGGGTTTTAGCTAAAAATCAGAGAGCTGTGTGTGCTGATATAGTCCTTCAGTTCCGAAACTAATGGAATTTTACTCTTCAAACCATGTCTCCAAGATGTAGTTCTTACCAATAAGGATGCTTTCTTTATGTTTCAACAACAACAACAACAACAACAACAACTCACTTCTTCTTACAAATACAATAAGGATACACTTCAGAAAGTAGTTTTGTCCAAGTGATTTCTTTGCATTAAGACAGATAGTGGGTTTCCTCCCCCCTGTATGGGTGCTTCAGTGTATTTCTTCAGGGTCTACTGCTCCTACTAGTTGTTCCTTATATGAAATTATAGTTTTTATTTATATAACACTACCAGTGTTCATTGCACTCTTCAGAGTAACATAAGCCCAAGAAAGACAGGTCCTTGCCCAAGCAGCTTACTGCCTATATTTCATTAGCTACTGCCTTTGCTTCTATGCTAGGAAAGAGAAAAATGAAGCATTTGCATTGCCCTGTTTGGCTCTTCCACGGTTAGGTTTCAGGATGTTGCTCAAATTCTGAGGCCAGTGAAAAATATATCATGATTGAGAAAGTGACTTTACAAAACAAAACACGATGAAAATTGGACTGCACCCCTTCTCTCCATCTGACTTCTGCCATGACCGAGAGTCCTGATGCTATCATGCAGAAAACATGGGCTGGGTTCAAAATCATTATGATGTTGATCTGCAAACCAGGAATTTCCCAACACCATTTAGGATTTTTTTAAAAAATAAATAAATAAATTATGAATTATAAGCCTTTGGGATATATGGAACGATGAGAGCAAGGAACATGATTGTTTGGAGGAGTGAACAAAGAAACATGTTCATTAAATTTCAGCAGGAATCTCCAAGAAAAGTTCATTTATATTGCAGGCTATATGTTCTCAGCCAACATAAATGCCTTTTCCACTTGAGGTAGATGCCTTGTTTTTCCTCTTTTCTTTCTTTCTCCCTTCTATCTTGAAATTAAAGAGTGCATTAACAGATGATTTTCTCCAGTAAAAGGTTATTGCAACCGAGGGTGTAGAAAAGCAACTTTGGTTGCCCTCCCCATCTCCTTTCCTAATGGATTTTCACATTCCCATCCCACCCTTATGTCAATTGCAGTGTTCTAATGCCTTAAGAAGCACTGTAGGATTGAGCAAGCAAACCTAAAATACTTAGAGGAGTTGAGCATTTTCCTGTTCTGTAAAGCGTTTTGTAATTGACAAGGGTTAAAGCAGCAAAATTCCCACACATCCATTATATTGAATTCTTCAGGCCTTTAGTGCTTATTCAGCTGCATAGCTGCTAAGGCAGCCCTTTCTCATCCCACATTCCTCAGTAGCTTCCTAGTGAAGATCATCCATTGTGAAATAAGCATGGAAAGAGCTTAGACAGTGATGGCAAATAAGCAGAGACTGTTTTATGTTGGATTATCAAGATGGGTTTCTGCCTGAGTGCTGGAAATACAGAATGGTTTTCACTGGTGAAGAAAATGACTCAGCATTTTAGAGTGAGACCAGGTTATCATTGCCACAGGTTATTCTCAGTCATTTTCTTTAAGTGCATTACTGGTTGTTCTTTATACTACCAACACAGGAATTGGGCCACTTCCTGTGCCTATTGCGAGTAGTTCAAATGCCTATCCCTGATCAAGACTGATCGCAAGCACAGTACCAAAGCACCAAACTCTTATGCTGGAGAGAGTCTATAGCCTCTGATGCATGGCAGATGGCCACCCAACCTCTGCTTAAAAACCTCCAAGGATCCAAGGAGTGTCTCCACCATCATCTGAGGGAGTCCATTCCACTGTTGAACAGCTCTTGCTGTCAGAAAGTTCTTTCTAATGTTTAGCTGGAGTCTCCTTTCTTGTAACTTGAAGCCATTGGTTTGAGTCCTACTCTGCAGAGCAGGAGAAAACAAGCATGTTCCATCTTCCATGCAACAGCCCTTCAGATATTTGAAGATGGCTATCATATCATATCATCTCTTCTCAGTCTCCTATCCAGGCTAAACATACTCAACTCTCTCAACTGCTCCTCATAAGGCTTGGTTTCCAGGCCCTTGATCATTTAGGTCACCCTCCTCTGCACATGTTCTAGCTTGATGATATCCTCCTTAAATTGTGGCACCCAGAACTGGACATGGTACTCCAAGTCACTGTAAGTTACCCTTATGACATTGCAGAAGTCATAATTGAGAATCGTGAGCTTGGAGATCCCACCTTGAATTCCACTGCCCATCTCATGGGTGAAGGCAGTGCTGGTGTATGCACTTGCCCGTCTCTGCTGAAGCCACTAAACTACCGATTCCTCACAGGGATATTCACAATGGAGCCCCCTTTTCTCTTATGTCTCTTGAGAAAAAGAGGAAGAGATGGAAATACCCCCTGTAGTCAAGCCTCTAATCCACTTTTTATTTGCATGGAACCAGCAGAGAAGGGTAATCAGCCCAAGAGTTCATGTCACTCATTTTCTTATCTGTATTTATCCCAGTGTTAGAGCTGTCTGCAAAACCAGCCTGTATTTTTTTTTATTAGCTTTTAGCAGATAACTGATGTTGCTTGCCTGCCTTGAGAGACGAATGGTCACTGAACAGCACAGTTAATTTATCAGAGAAGACACAGGCAGGCGTGGGTCTCTGAGAAGAAGCTAAATCAAATAAAAATTTCCTAGAAAATGCCCGTTGGAAATGCAGGTCGTATAGAACCATCAGGGCTACCACAAACATTTAGCAGATAACTAGAGGGCCTCAGCAATTATTCACCTCATGAACTGCTGCTGTTTGTTTTGTGAACTTAAGCTTTAGGAAAGCTTAAGCTGTATAAATGGCAAAGCAAAACAACACCCACTCAGTACAAAGACTGCCTGTTACAATGAATTCTGACTAAAGAATGATGTAATTTAGTACACAAGAAATGTAGTTGGCTATTAAAATGCACACCAGCTTTCTGCAGCCAGAACCTGGTTAATGTGGTACTCTGGTACCATTCCCATGTACAGTGGTACCTCTGGTTACGTACTTAATTCGTTCCTGAGGTCTGTTCTTAACCTGAAACTGTTCTTAACCTGAAGGACGACTTTAGCTAATGGGGCCTCCCGCTGCTGCCGTGCCACCGCCGTGCGATTTCTGTTCTCATCCTGAAGCAAAGTTCTTAACCTGAGGTACTATTTCTGGGTTAGTGGAGTCTGTAACATGAAGTGTCTGTAACCCAAGGTACCACTGTAATGAGGAGAAACTCCTTCGCCACCATGTGCTGAAAACATAGAAGACAGCTATGTATCTTGTTTTTCTTTAACCCAGGGGTCAGCAAACGTTTTCAGCAGGGGGCTGGTCCACTGTCCCTCAGACTTTGTGGGGGGTTGGACCAAATTTTGGAAGAAAAAAAAAGAATGAATTCCTACACCCCACAAATAACCCAGAGATGCATTTTAAATAAAAGGACACATTCTACTCATGTAAAAACATGCTGATTCCCGGACTGTTCGCAGGCTGGATTTAGAAGGCGATTGGGCTGGATCCAGCCCCTGGGCCTTAGCTTGCCTACCCATGCTTTAACCAATGCAATTTTTACTGCAATGGCAGCCCTTAGAAAGCAGAAGCTTATCTCTTCATTTCCGCCACTGTAATTGGAGTGGAGGTCCGTCCCACTAGAAAGAGGAGTCATAGGGGAAAAGTCCCAATTGGATCAAAAGGGACTTTTCACGCAAGGTGTGTGTGTGTGTGCATGTGAAATATCCATTCTGGTTGTTATTGGGGACTGGAGAGATAAGGCTCCTCCCCTTTCTCCCTTGCCACTCTCACAGTGTTCACATGTTACATTCCATGAGTATATATTCTGTGTACCTGTGCACACACATAGTTGAACTGTACACTCATACAGTTACTCACAAATAATGTACAGCAAGTGAACAGTTTGTGTACCAGAGTATGCAATAGCTGAGTTGTACAAATCAACAAGTATACATTCTTTCATGCAAACAAGACAGCAGGCCTAGTGAGAATTGGCCTCCCCCACTTCTGTTGTGGAGGGATGCGGGTGGCGCTGTGGGTTAAACCACAGAGCCTAGGGCTTGCCGATCAGAAGGTCAGAGGGTCGAATCCCTGCGACGGGGTGAGCTCCCGTTGCTACCCGGTCCCTGCTCCTGGCAACCTAGCAGTTCGAAAGCACATCAAAGTGCAAGTAGATAAATAGGTACTGCTCCGGCGGGAAGGTAAACGGCGTTTCCATGCACTGCTCTGGTTCGCCAGAAGCAGCTTAGTCATGCTGGCCACGTGACCCAGAAGCTGTACGCCAGCTCCCTTGGCCAATAAAGCGAGATGAGCGCCGCAACCCCAGAATTGGTCACAACTGGACCTAATGGTCAGGGGACTGGACCTAATGGTCAGGGATCCCTTTACCTTTTAACTCTGCTGTATATTAATCATGCTGTATATTAAGCTGGCCACATGACCTGGAAGCTGCACGCCGGCTCCCTCGGCCAATAAAGCGAGATGAACGCCGCAACCTCAGAGTCGGCCACGACTGGACCTAATGGTCAGGGGTCCCTTTACCTTTATATTAAGCACATGTCCAGTGCAGCCCTTACTACCCAGTACAGTGTTGTTATGGAGGTGGGTGGTGATGGGGGGAGATTCCACTGGAACATGATATTTCCCATAAGGATTGTACATAACCTATTTTGATCCAATCTAATGCATTATTTTCTATGTGTCTTCTTGCCCAAAGCCTGCTTTGAACAATCTTTGCAGGGTTGTAGACTAATTAAGTAGCAAATTAAAGAACACAGCACACAAGGTCTCTTCACACATTTAGTAAGCATGTACGGTGCAGGGAAGAAGGATCTTTTGTATGTCACCCAGTTGAATGTAAGAGAGCTTGCAGCCAACTGCTTATCAGGCTCTCCAGCTGAAAGTCTGGGTGCCTCCCACTGCAGCCATGTCCTCTTTCACACGAGAGTGCTACAGATCTGCCCCAAAATGTGATTTTCCCATTTTACCATCCAAACGACATAGACTCAACAAAAAAGTGAAATATCCATCACTGTTGGGTGTACGTTCTTTGGCTTTAGCTGCCTTAAATTAATCCTCCTTACTATAGGCTCAGGACTAAATTACATGTTGCACACAACCGTCTGTAACAAAGCCCCAACTTTCTTTACTGAAAAGCAGTCTGTGGAAGCTGCAATTTTGAGGAGTGGCAGAGGACAGGGAGTGCTTATTCTTATCTCCAACCCGCTATTTTTCAGCTCAAAATCCCCTACAGCTGCTTTTCAGGGGTTTAACCATTTTTAATTTTAAAGAAGCCAAGGCTTTGTTATGTGAATTTTTGTCCTTAGTACACAAGGTCTAGGATCAATTGAGGTGACAGTGCTGTTGGTAGGAGAGGTTCAGCAGGGGAGGGAGGAGGCAGAAACTGTCCAAGGGTTGGTCAATGGGTAGGTAGCCTGTTTGCTTGTGGCTGTTGCATGAGTAGCCAGAGAGTGGCAGTGGCGTAGCGTGGGGGGTGCAGGGGGGCCCGGCCGCAACTTCTGGGGGTTAGGGGGCACAAATCCACAGGTTAGGGGGCGCAAATTACTTGCCTTGCCCCGGGTGCTGACAACCCACGCTATGCCACTGGAGAGTGGTATGTGAATGGCATGCATGAATAGGGTCTGTATGAGCCTTTGTGAGCATTGCGAATGATTGAATGAATGAATGTGTATTCAGGGGACAGCATGTGAGAGAGGGAAGGGGAAAACAGATGGAGAAACATTCAAGAACCCCACATTTGGGGATATCAATAAATAGCCAACAACATCTAACCTCCCCACAAACTTTGTGCCAAGAAATCAAGATGTTCAAGGAGTAGGTTATATGGAAGTGACTCATGGAGATTATTGGAATCCTGATAAAAAGTTTAGTTTCCAGGACAGGAACTATAATGTCAGAAGAACGACTTCTACAAGTACCTGACACAGTGGATCATAAAAAATATGTTATCCTCAGAGACACTTGTGGACACACTCCCAGGATTAAAGATTACAATGCTTAAGGCAGGCATGTTTCATAAAGGGTGATACTGTTGTGTGTTGTCTCCTCCTTGTTCCTCCCAATGCACTCTTCCTCCACCCTAATTCCTCTCCTGTGCCCACAAATTTACTAATTACCCGATCTGGCCCTTTGCTCTTATCTGACGTTTACATCCTACCAGCACTGCCTATTGCTGCAGTAGGGAGAAATTCAGGAGACACACTTTTCTGAATTGCTTTCAGAAAAGGGAGTGAAGAGAGATTGCCAGTAATGGAAAATACTTAAGAATTTCAGATCAGCAAAAAAAGAAAAAGGGAGAAAAAGCAATTATAGTGGAATTTATCCACGGAGCCAGAGTTAATATATTGCACACATTCTCTCTTCTCTGCCTCCCTTTCTAATGCCAAGGTAGTTGGAAGTTTGGACCTTTGCCTCTCATCGCTTCAAAAATATGTGGCTTAATTATCAGGCTGGTGCATTTATTCCTCACTGGCATTTGAAGGAAGTGCTTATTGTTCAATCACAAATCCTACCACTTTCTCTACTGGCAGTAACAAAATAGGGAAACTGTGAATCTCCCCTTGCATTGCTCTTGAACTTGGAGCAAGGCAAGATTAGCCAACCTGCACTACATTTTGCATCCAAGATAATTGAAGGGACTTCTTGTAACCATCCTGCAATTGCTACAGTGGCTTCAGTGGGGTTTGAATTATTAGAGCATTATGCAGAATGTTTCAGCCACACATGCAGTTGGATTTCTGCTTTCTGTTCTCTCCAATAGCAAGCCTTTACATAAAATGACAGGACACTATTGAAGAAGAGCAGATAAGCTTTGTGGTGTCCATCACTTAAAAATAAAAGGGATGAACATTCCTTTATTTGAATGGTCCGACAGCGAAATGTTTGTTTTCTTTACATAGAAACAAAACACCAAAAATTATTAAGGTTAAAAATGAAATAAAAAATACAATGGCCAGTGATGAGAAGAGTCAGAACGTTTGGGGGGAAGTATCTCAGCTTCTGTTCTTCCTCCTTAGTTCTTCAGAGTGACAGTGAGGATCATTTATAAGGGAAAAATCAGCTGTAGAATTAACAAGTGGAACCTGGGACAAGGAAATAGCAGTGCACCTCACCTCCTAACAGAAGCACTCCTATTTCAGATGGTTAGCCAAGACCTCTTCCAAGGTTCTATAAGCTGTAAAGAGCTCAAGCACAAAGCTGTTCCTCCCTGTTTTCTATTTCCTACGGATATTCAGCATTCCTCATTGGACTGTTGTAGTTTTTTGCAGGAGTGAGGGTTGGAGAGGCCTTTTGCCTCTTTAGTTTTTATAAATATTCTGCAAACCTAGGAGTTACCCTGAGTATGCTAATGCTTGTTTCACAGTGGCGCCATTTTGACTCCATTTCTGTTGGCAGTTACCACCTGAAAACAATAAGTGGAGCTACCTTAGGTACTGAGCATTAATAAACACTAACCACAAAGTATGATAATTTAGAGGCTTTTTTTGGGGGGGGTACTCTCCAACAACTGTCCTAACTCAGCCAGGATAGCCACAGAGGTATGTTCCAGGGAAATATTTATCTGCCAATATTCAGGAAGCAACTTATTCTTGGAATTTCAGTTCCTGCTTCCTCTGTGTCAACAGAAAAGCATTTATTGTGTTAGGTGACCTGGAAACTACAACTAATCCAGAATGCAGCAGCTAGACTGATGACTGGGAGCGGCTGCTGAGACCATATAACACCGGTCTTGAAAGACCTACGCTGGCTCCCAGTATGTTTCCGAGCACAATTCAAAGTCTTGGTGCTGACCTTTAAAGCCCTAAACGGCCTTGGTCCAGTATAACTGAAGGAGCGTCTCCACCCCCATCGTTCTGCCTGGACACTGAGGTTCAGTGCTGAGGGCCTTCTGGCGGTTCCCTCACTGCGAGAAACCAAGTTACAGGAAACTAGGCAGAGGGCCTTCTCGGTAGTGGCACCCGCCCTGTGGAATGCCCTCCCATCAGATATCAAAGAGAAAAACAACTAGCAGACTTTTAGAAGACATCTGAAGGCGGACCTGTTTAGGGAAGCTTTTAATGTTTAATAGGTTATTGTATTTTAGTGTTCTGTTGGAAGCCGCCCAGAGTGGCTGGGGAAACGCAGCCAGATGGGCGGGGTATAAATAATAATAAATTATTATTATTATTATTATTATTATTATTATTATTATTATTATTCACAGACCATACAAGAGGCTTCTTCCATGTGGTGCATTTGAGTTTGCCTTGTATTGGTCCCACCACTGTCTTTCAGGTCATGCTGTTGGACTCCTAGGCACCACTCACAGCCCCACCCATTCATGCTCAGGGATGCCCCCATTTTTGTCTGTGAAATACAGAGGCATACCTAGGGGTTGGTGAAACCAATCTCTACTGGGGGTGCAGGCTTGGGTGGGGGATTCAAAATGAAAACACCTATCAGAATAATGGGTGTATGATGTATATGTGTGTGGCAATGCGCCACTGCTAAACCAGCAACATCAAATGTGTGAGAAGCTTCCCATCCTTCTTGCACAGCAACAGAAATGCAAGTGACTTTTTTCACCCTGCTTCGCCTCACCCTGATTCTAGGTGCTTCAAGTACTTGGGTCACATCAAATGTAGAAATTTCTAATGCTGCTGTTGTGGTAAAGTGATGTTTTTTCAGGTATGTGTGTGTGCTGATGCTGCTCCTTGCCAGGGGTGCAAAGGACCCTAATGGAAGGTATGTTTTAAGCTAAGTCCCAGTGCAGTCCAATAATAACAGTATATCCCTCCTGTTGGCAAATAATAACTGTCAATCAATAATAACTACAATAATTTCTTACGCTTATCCCTATTTGACTTTTATGTCTTTCCCCTGGATGCAAACCCAAATTAACTCAAGCCAACCCTATTGTTTCTTTCAGTAAGCCAAATTAATTTGGTCTCTTCTCCTCTTCCTCGTGTACAGAACAATGAAACAGTGCTGCAAAAGAGGGAAGGGAAAAGAAAAACCCACACTACAGTATTTTCAAAAGCAATTGGTTTCAGTGCAGAGGTGAGCAGCTGCCACAGAGAGAGACAGACAAAGCCAAAGACTTGTGGGCGTTGCTGACTCGGGCAGTTTCTGTCATTTTTAGGAGCAAAGCTTCATCTTTTGAGGAGTGGCACCCTGCGGCAGAGAGTACATGTTGACTTCTAGGGCTTTAAATGACAGCCTCACCTATCTTGAGAGAAGATTTTTTCCTCCCTCCTTACTTCCAGTCCCACAGAGAGAGTATAGCTGTTTTGGACATATCCCCCACACAGGTTACTCAGGATATTATTACACAGTGTGCAGGATGACTGTAACACTGTCACCCACACCTTTTGTTCTGAGCTTATTTTCTGCTTTATTTATCCACAGAAAAACGTAGGACTTTTCGGCAGCCCTCTAGAGAATGAGCAGAAAACTCAAAAGAAGATACCATGAGCGCAACTGTTTTTTTAGCCCATTTACATCTCATTGCATCCTACCACCTTTCGTTATAATTAAAGGGTGCGTCGTACATCCTCAGTTTTTATTAAAGGTTTGTTTGTGTATTGCAGAAGAGTGTAAATACTTAGCATCTTGGATGTGTTGCACTCAGGTACAAGAGCAGGAAATGCAAATGTATCTCATCAGCTATAAAAAAGCGTGTATATTAATCAGATACTTTAAAAAAAACAACACATGGATAAATATATAACTGGGGAAAGCCTGGGCTCCAGTTTATGCGGATTGTGTGTCAAAATACTTAGTATTTTAGCTCAGGAGAAAGTCCTCCGGAGTTCAGTGGAGCTTACTCCATATGTAGCACACACAGGAATGCTGATCTAAAGAAAAACGCACAATAACTGATGCATGTATGTCTTTATAATCCTCATCTCTGTGTGTTTTGTACTTGTCATACTTATGTCTCAAAGTGGTCCTTGGTCTGTTGCAGCAGAGAAGAGAAAGTCTGGTGGCATCTCAAGTCTAACAGGGAAATCCTATGCCTGGTGACTCAGAAGTCAGTCCCATTAGGACTGCAGGTTAACTAACATAATCCTACATGAACCTTTGTAGACAAGAACACACTTCATGATACATCTGATGCAGTTGCTTCTTGCCTCCAAGCACTCATGCCACAAACAAGTTGAGGTGGCTTTCACACAGAGAGGTTTAATTTCTCCTGTACCATTTATGTGAATATGTGATTACTGTTCATACAGAATAGAGAGAGAGGAAGAGAGGCATTTGTAATGCAAATGAACATCTGGCCAATGTAGGTTGCTTATTTGCATTTCAAAGAGGTGCAAAAAAACCCCTTTAAGGCTGCATTCTTGGGCAATTTACCTGGGGATCAAGCCCTGCCAAATTTAGTAGATTTCACTTCTGAGTAAACACACAGAGAATTGAGCATGCGCAGCTCGTGGAAGTTCATCCTACGAGCATTTCAGTGGAAGTGTCCTGTTGAACTGAGTGTGCAAGTTTTCGAATGGAGCTGCAACCTTATTGGCTTGTGAGTAGCAGGCAGGTATTCCATACATCAGGGGTTGGACCAGTATTATCAGAGCTTTCCCAGCGATAATGTGACAAAGAAAGCAGTCTGGGGGCAAATTACAGTGGAAGGTCTTGGTTATAGGCAGGTGACTTTGTTATAAAGGGCTAATTGGCCCTTGCCAACGAGATGGGAGAACAGTTGAAAGTCCCTCTGAGACAGTTTGTAGTTTGCAACTGGGTGTCAGGCGACAGTTTCACAGCATATTCATCTGCCTCCTTTGCTCGCCACAGCTGGGGGAAAAGATGTGACAGCTGGCCAAACTGCATGGAGAATTCCAATCAGAAAACAAATGGTTGTTTGCAAGAGGCCACCCTTGGGATTGTTGAGCCAAAGGCAGAAATAATGGAGTCGCATCTGGTGTTAATTAAACAAAAGGACTGCTGAGGCCAAAGATTAAGAAATTATGAGTTAACTCCCCTTCCTCTTGAAAAGTATGAGTTTTAGATTGTAATAATGAAATTTAATATGCATGCTGAAGGTCCCCTCCCCACCCTTTTTCATTTTCATTCTAGACCCTTATTCATGCAGGCAATCATGCAAGTGAAGCTTCTGTTTTGAATGAAAGCTGGAATTTAGCGGTGACATTTCAACAGGGTAAGTACAGCTAAGTATGCTATTGTCAAACCCCCTCTGTGTGGAATTTATGCTCGATTATGTTCCCCATTCCAGTCCTACATATATTTATTTGAAAGGAAGTTCCATTGGTTTCCCTACTTCTAAGTAAACAGGCTGAGGACTAGTGCAGAAGCTAGACTATGTGGCACCAATTTGATAGCTGGCAAGTAACTATAATTTAAGGTGGCCAGGAGACAAGGGTGCTGCATCATTCTTTAAATGGTAGTATAGAAGAGGGAATTTTGCATGATAAGCTACACCTCTTCTACCCTCTTCCCCCTCCCCGATCATTCTAGTTCTGTGTCTTCTTACTCCTGCAAAACCAACTTTTCATTCGGATCCACTATAGACCTGAGGATCCAAAAGGGGTTCAAAATGGCCTAAGAGTAGTAAAGAACTTCACAAGGTATAATGCAAAATTTTTAATTAGGAACTATGATCTTATGTAATATAGGAAACGGGCATGTACAGAGTCCATCTCCCTTGCCAATGTGGTATTTCTGTATTTAATAACATGATTTCACAATACAACAGCATTCCTTTATCTTTCTTTTTTTAATTTTTTGATTCCTAGTAACAGTGATTATGATAGATAAGAAATATCATTATATAGTCAATGTTTGAGTTCATTTCATTTATATTTATATTTAATATAATCTCCTGGATGAGACTTAACATGTGCGTACTGTGGAAATGAGTTAACCCCTTTTTTGCACAGATCCAAATAAAGTAAAATCTACCATAAGATGATAAATCCAATACACATGAAACACACATGAGCTCTTTGCAGTGGAGCCTGTTCTCTATGAACCAGTGACAGCATTTTGAATTCAGCATGCCATACAATCCTATTCCCGTCTACTCAGAACAAAATGTCATTGAATTCAGTGGGACAGACTCCTGGATAAGTGTACACAGGATTACAGCCTAAATGTTCCCAAGCACAGAATTTCCTCTGGAAAGTAACATAAGTCAACAGTCAAGACAAATTCTGATCAGCCTTATGCTTCAGGGACTAGACAAAGAAATGTACAGTGGTACCTCGGGTTACATACACTTCAGGTTACAGACGCTTCAGGTTACAGACTCCGCTAACCCAGAAATAGTACCTCGGGTTAAGAACTTTGCTTCAGGATGAGAAAAGAAATCGTGCTCTGGCGGCGTGGCCACAGCGGGAGACCCCATTAGCTAAAGTGGTGCTTCAGGTTAAGAACAGTTTCAGGTTAAGAACAGACCTCCGGAACGAATTAAGTACTTAACCCAAGGTACCACTGTATTCTCTTTTCAGTTGAAATATCGTATCAGTTCCTTGTTCCATTTTTTCTATCAGTGCAGAAAACTGTGTAATCATACCTCCCTGCTTTTTAAAAGAAAACATTTGCATTTAAAAATAAAGGATTGTATTATTATAAAGGAAAAACTAACCTCTCAAAAGAGCCAAAAGGACTCATTCCATTAAGCTGGCATCAACGTGGTCAGTCTTGAGCTATGATGCTGGGGAAACTGAGAGCCTCACAACTCACCAGAGCACAAAAAGCAATTTACCAGGTCCACACCCAAAGCTCAGGAATGCATTGAAGGCCAAACACCTCCTGGGTGCCTTCAGGAACTCAGCTTCCTTATTAATTTCTGAGGTAGTTAGGATTCTGAGCAGGCATTTAGAAGCATCTCCTGGGTGAATTTCATAGCTCATTCTGCCAAAAAAGTGACTGTCTCCCTCCAGCCCCTCCATTCAATCCCCAGCAGAACTCCTATACGTTTTACTAGTTTCATACCCTCCAAGTCTCCTAATTTTCCAGAAGCCACCCCGGCTTCTGGTTCAGTTTTGGAATGTCCCTATTTCCCCTGCCAGTGCTGCCGCTGCCAAGCTCAGGGAGGAGAATGAGCTGGCGCTGGTCCCAAGCTGCAGTGGCAAGCAGGGTCAGATTTAGGTTTGATGAGGCCCTAAGCTACTGAAGGTAATGGGGCCCTTTATATGTTCAGCTGTCCTTTGTCAACAACAAATTGTCATTGTTTTATGTGTTGAATATATGCTGTATGGTACTTTATGGACCTAATAGCCATTTGCATGTGCAGAATGTAAGTACCCTATATATATAAATAAGCAAACTAGTGATATTTTAGGAAGCAGGCAAGCAAGCAGGGCCCATTACAGTCATACCTCAGGTTAAATATGCTTTGAGTTGAGCGCGTTCGAGTTGCACTCCTCGGCAACCCGGAAGTAATGGAGCACGTTACTTCCGGGTTCTGCCGCTTGCGCATGCGCTCAAAAATGACGTCACGCGCATGTGCAGAAGCGGCGAAAAGCGATGCGTGCGTGCGCAGACATGCCGTCGCTAGTTACATTTACCTCTAGATATGAATGGGGCTCCGGAACAGATCCCATTCGTATCTAGAGGTACCACTGTACTTACATCATAGTAGCCTACACAACACAAAACACTGTTGCTGTATGTAGGTTTTATTTTATTTGTTTTTTAGCTTATATTTTGGAAATGTACATCCAGGGTTTTTTTCTTTAATTTTTTTGGGCCCCCCCAAGAGAATGGGGCCCTAAGCTATAGCTTGTTTAGTTTATACGTAAATTTAGCACTGGTGGCAAGGCAGCATCTGGTTGCCTCTCTATGGCTGCTGCTGCCAGTCTCCTCCCTTGGATAACTCACAGTGGCTGCTGGAGAGTGAGCAAGGAGAGGCTGGCATGGAAGGAAACAACAAGGACTTTGAAGTGCAATAGTTTCCAACTGGGAAAGAGCCAAACCTGCATTCATTCATTTTGTTCCCTTTAGGAGCACTACTCAAGTTGATCTGCTATAAACTGCAGCAGCCTGACCCTTGGCACAGAGCCACTATATATATTCTCTCTCTCCCCCTCCCCTGGCCAAAAAGCCAGTATTGTTATAATTTCATTTTCTATCTGCAAGTCAAGAAACGACTGCAATAAAACAAACATCTTCCTCTTTTACCATCCTTCTGCTTTATTCTAAAATGACAGCAAGGAGCAAATATTTGTAATTAAGTTAAGGCATGCAAATTAATAAATATGGTTAGCCAAAGCTTGAGTAAAGCTCAGGGAAGTATGTGTCTCTTGCTATATAATTAGAGTCTTGTGAAATGCATCATCATCTCGCATATGCCATCAACAAGCTGGCTTTTTCCTCTGTGTTATCTTTTTAGCAGCTCTTTCCCCATCCCTTTTTCATTATATGCACAGCTCAGTTGTGAATCTCCATCCTGGATTAATGAGTGGCAAAATAGTTCATTGCAGCCTGTTCTAATCTAATGTCATTACTTCAGCTTTAGAAGAGCACTGATGTGACTGAAAGCTGATAGCTACTGTTTTTCAGTGACCAGCATGCTTGCCTACCTAGGCAAAAGTATTGCAGGGTGTTCAAATTACAGAGAGAGGGAGCAAAGGGGTCCTGGCTTGCTTATCATTTGTACTAGCCCATAACAGAAACCACTGTTTTAGAAGGCTATGCAGAGGCTAGGCTTTCTTTCACAAATACTCAGTTCGCCTCTCCCCCCCCTCAATGTTTGCATCCACATCCACATGCGCACACACCTGAACACAATTGTTTTTAAAGGGCACAAAAAGTAGGCAATATAATATCTGAATACAAAGTTGTACTTTCTAATACTTTTTTTTTATTTGATCCCTTGCATTTTCTTTCAGCCCCTTTCCTCTTAGGCAGGCAGGCGTGGTAATATGTACCAAGCCAACCATCCACCCCCCTCCCATAGAAAAGCAGTAAGGAGCATGCCAACTTGCCAAGTTCCTCTGAGCCTTTTACTCCAAGAGCACATTTTTTGTAGCATTGTTGAGTTGGAGAGACCAAGTGGCCTGACACAGAATCAGGCAGTTTCATGTGTAGCTGCGAGTCCCCCCCCCCATTTTCATATTGCTAAGGAAAGGCAGCCCCCCCCCACTTCTCCCCACAGCTCCGCGCTCCGCATGTCAAGCCCTTCCCACAGGAAAGGCTCTCCTCGGTGATAAGATATAAATATAATAATAAGAATGGAAACTGAGAATGATCCGGCACATATCAGAATGTAAGTCGCACTGGACATAGTGGGACTTACTTCTGAATAAAAATGCTTATAATTGCAGCATAAGACTTCACCCAGTTAAGGAGGTCTGATCTTTCCATCAACGTCAACTAGTCCAACCCCCTTCAGTGCAGGAATTTTTCACCCAACATAGGGCTTGAACTCACGACCCTGAGATTAAGAGTCTTATGCTCTACTGACTGAGCTATAAAAGGATTAGACAAATTCATGGCAGGTTATTGATGGCTACTAGCCACAATGGCTATGTTCTCCCACAACCGTTGGAAGCAATTTTCCTCTGCTGCTGCATTCAGGTCCTGCTTGTAGCCATTAGCATCTGGCTAGTCATTCAGAGACTAGGATGCTGGATTAGATAGACTGACGCAGCAGGGCTATTTTATATATTTAGGACATTAAAAATGGTAACAGGACATAAACGAGGACTTATTACTCCTGCCCAGCCACACAGATGGGAAAGGAGTTACGGCTCTGAGGCTTTGGATGGGTGATTTGGCTAAATCAAAAGGCGTAGGGGACTAGTTGGGAGTTGGCTTATGGATTTCATTTAGGGCTCCTTATGCCCCACCCCGGAATCTGATCACTGGCATTACGTCTATGAGCAATGCATACAATTTGTTCTCAGACAGATTAATAAATTGCAAACTAGATTATGGATCGTTGCAATCCACGTGTCTCTTGGGGAGCCAGTTGCGTTATACTTAATCCTTTGTTCACTGATGACACCTGGGCTTTTTCTGGGCGGAAAAAGATAGGATGTGAATTTCCCCAGACTTTGGAGCCTTGTCACTGGCATCATTCTAACGAACGAAAGGCATCCACTTATCTGGGTTGTTTTCAAGGAAAACAGTCATTTTTAGTCATTGTATCTTTGGCTTCCAGGAACAGTTGCCAGGTTGCAACATGGAATAAAAAAACAACCCTTTACATTTAAAACGGCTGCTGAATTGAGAGAATTGGGAGCTGAAGCTTCTGCTGTCTATTCTACCCATGGTCCTGTCATTACTTTCCCCCCTGCGGTAATGAGAGGGATGCCTCACTGGTAACATGTCATAGTTGACAGGACAATGAAGGCAGAAGGAGGCCTGGTTGCCCCTTCCCCTCATTCAGCAGCAGTTTTAGAGGCAATGGGGTGGAGGAATCTCTGGGTTGAAACCAGGGTTCCCTGGTCCCAGGACTATCCATTTCAGAGGATTAATTTTAGCTGGCCTGTCCTCGTGTCGTCAGGCTCAACGTCTAAAGAGGCCTAAAGAGAACTGTTGAAAGCATTACGGGACACACCCAAAGTCCTATTTCACAAAAACATTACTTATTATTTTCCAAAGCAGCAAGGAAAATGCATGTATGTGGCTAAAGATTTTGATAGGCTTTATCTGTGCTGAAATGGGAAATTTCAAATTAAGGATTATAACATTCATCCTATTTGGAGAATCTGAGGCACATATGTATTATATGCCGGGGGTTTTTTATGCGGGAGAACTTCCATCAGCATATTGTGTTTTGTTCTGGATTATTATTATTATTTTTTTAAAAAAACCAAGTTATCAGTTTTTAAACAGGTGGAAGAAACTCAACACCAATGACTGATTAATGAAATATCGTATTTTTCGCTCTATAAGACGCACACGACCATAAGACTCACCTAGCTTTTAGAGGAGGAAAACAAGAAAAACAATATTTTGAATCAAATGTTGAAGAGGATTTGCATTGTTTTTGCTGAAGCCAGAACATCAAGAGAGATCGCTGCACAGTGAAAGCAGCAATCCCTCTTGCTGTTCTGGCTTCAGCGATAGCTGCGCAGCCTGCATTCGCTCCCTAAGACGCATACACATTTCCCCTTGCTTTTTAGGAGGGAAAATGTGCGTCTTATAGAGTGAAAAATACGGCAATCACTCTCTTTTCACATTTTCTTTTTGTAAGCAGTATCAAGAAATCGAGGTGCACATTAAATACCTCAGAACCAGAAATTCCTCCTCAGCCTTTTAGGGTGTTAAGTCTGAACTCTTCAGCTTGGTTTAGTGCAGTGGTCCTACTAAAGCTATTTCACACCATAATGGACTATCTTATTTCCAAACGTAATCTTCACACTCTCGCTCTCTCCACCCTCATTTTTCCAGTCTTGTCAAATAACAAATAAGAGCACAAATGAATGAAGAGTATTAGCCTTTTATTTCAGCTCCTCCTTTATGAATCATTGGCAGCTTGAGTGACTCATAAGGCAGAACTTTCAATTTCAATGAGAGACAGGGGGGAAAGTGTCTTACTTGTTGGATGGTACATTGTCTTGTGGGCATTGTTAATGCTAGTGATTTATCTCTCGCCCCCCCCCCCCCGCTTTGTCTGACACATGCATGTCTTAAATTGAGTCTTTAATCTTTATTATTCTTGTTCTAGTGGTTTTAAGAATTTAAAATCAGCACTGATCTAGAAGAATGAGTAGTTCTTGTGTTGCCCTGCTCTTAGTCAGCTAACCTTTATGCTGAGGTATATGAAGGTATGTAGCAGGATAAGCTGGTTCTACAGGAGTTAAGGGACTTTCAGCACACAGCAAAATATATCCTATTGCTTGATAGTAAGTCCCCTTGATTCAAGTGCAACTTAGGACGCTTATAGACAGTCACTATTTTCAATCATATACTACCAGCAAATTCACACTGCACAATAATAGCTGGTTGGGCGGTATTTTGTAACAAACCAACTTCCTCCAAATATTGAACATTTTACAATAAGGAAATTGATGGGAAAATGGATTGGGAAGTATGGGGAAATGCTTGCTTCGATGAAACATCATCTAACCTCCATGCAAACAAATGAGAATAAATGCTCATTAAATAGCAAACATTTTCTAATCTCCCTGCAAACATCTCAGGCTGAATGCTCAATAAACAGGTCATCTAAATACACCTTCATTTCCGCGAAAGACTCACAGAGTTGGAAGAGACCCAAATGGATTGTCTAGTGCTATCTAATACAATAAGTCCTTGAGATCATGAACTCTATCCAGCTTTTTGTTTAAAAGCTTCCAAGACAGGATACGTAACAAGCTTATGTCATTGCTGAACAGCTCTTACAGCTGGGCGGTACTCAACCTTTAGTTCAGCTTTGTCCCTGAAAATTAAATCCAGTTGCCCAATTCAACATGGAGCTCTGCGCCCGATTAAGCCCATGCACATATCCCTTCACACAGGAGGTGTGAACTGGTGGCCACTGGTCTAGACCGGACCAAGCAAGCCTTCCTGCCCAGCCAGCCAGTCTATCACCTTCTCCTGGGCCCCACCTCCTTCTCAATCCTAGTTTGCTTCCAAATTCCAGAGATACTTACAAGCCACATAAAGTAAAACCAGAAAACTCAGTGGAGGTGGCAATCCAGAAGACAGGCAATGTATGTGCAACATCTATCTTCCTCTATCACTTTTCCTCCCCCACGTTGTCTTTGGAAGTGCTCACTCATGGGGGTGGGAAATCTGCTATCCACCCTCGACCAACATGAAGAGATCAAATGAGGGCAGTGGGGGCATAGTGACCCACAACACAATGAGCACTCCCAAAGATGAATAAACGAAATGGTGTGGAAGAGGAACTCCCAAAGACAAACAGTCCTCTCTGAAGTGTCTAATCGTATGCATATTGTTTTCTTAGTGCTCCCAGCGTCTTCCTTACAAGCAACACTAAAAAAGAATGAATGTGGATTTACCTGAACAGGTGTGCTGTATGGGAATTCTATTTTCTCATGGTTCTGGGTCGTCACTGAGGGGTTGCTGGAGCTGATGAGCACAGGAGAGCTGATGTCTAGAGTCTGCCGCCCCATGGGTGAATGGACCATCCTGTTGAGCGTATTTAAGGCTGTTGTGATAGAGAACTGCTTCACACTTTTCCTTCTCGATTCGGAGAAAGTGGGTGACTCTGTGCCCTTTGTTCTGGGCAAGGATTTTCGCAAAGGTGAACCATATTTCAGCTGGGAGGACTGGTGACTTTTGCTTGTCTGAAGAAGATGCCGTGCTGTCGTATTTGGCTACAAGAAGGGGGAAAATAGGGAGATGAGATTTTGCTGTTGTAGGAGCCCAAGAATTCAAAGCCAACAACTCCAGGAAATGCTTGCTTTGGTGTCTTTGTCTACATGCTAATGACATGTGAAAGGCATGTGTGTGTGTGTGGGGGGGTTTGATCTCGCAAAGTGGACTTGGAAATGCTCTGCGATTGTGACTGCATTGTGATTGTGATGTGCCATGTTCTACTCCAATCTATTTTTTCAAATACTTTGCAGGATGCAGTGAACTCTGGACACAGGGCTGAGCATTCACAATATCTTGCCAAAATCCCTGAAAAGCCAGGCTGTGGGCATTTCCCCACAGAACTAATGCATATACAAATGAACTCAGTCTCAGCTTAGTCTAGAGTTGGGCCTGATTTCTATGGCTTAGGTAAAAATAACACTGAGAAGCAGTTATTAGGCTTCAACAGGTATCTGGATACCTGAAAGGCCATCTCACCCCATATATACCTAGTCAATCACTATGCTCTGCAGGTGAATACCATATTATGAATAGGTCCAATCCACACAATATTGGAATTGGGTCTTTAGTGTTGTGGCACCTGCCTCTTGGAATTTCCTCCCCTTAAAATACAATCTGTGTTGTCTTTTCGGCACCCACTTCCTCTACCAGCAGTCCATTTAAGTCGCGATATTTCACTGGAATTGTTTTAAAGTTCTTTTTTATCACATTATTTTTGCTACCCTGGACTCCTTTGGGAGGAAAATAAATTAAATAAATAAACGAACAGGGGTGGGTTTTTTTTGGATGTAAATGGGACTGTGCACCCCAAGCTGAAGAAAACAGCTATTACATGGGACCAGTTGCCCTTGACAACAGCTAGACTCAGCCCTCATTTGAAAACAGCCCTCTATTTCTATCATAGTAGTTAATCTTTACATCCAAATCGCTTAGCTGCCTGCTGTGTACCATTATAACGATAAGCACTGAGATATTCATCCAGTTGGCATTTGACACAGACTTGTAGTCTTGAGATCTAATATTATCTACCAACTATCCTGTGGCAGGAATGCATTTCATTCTGCAGTCTTATTTGACATTCTGGAGTGTGTTTACATAGGAAGTTTCCTGTTTGGCATGTGGCAGAGCTGGAACACTTCAGGCAAGAACTTTGTATGCAGTCTATGCTAAAAAGGTAGGTAAATGTTCCTTATGGATTATGGATGGTTAGCTCTGTCAATTTTGGTTTCTCTCAATTTTTCAGTTTTCCAGCCTTAGGTTTGTTTTGTCCACATTAAGAAAACAACAACATTTTATTAAAGTTTTAAATGATGAACACAATGCCAATACCAAGAGAATATAGAGCAGAGGTCAGCAACCTTTTTCAGCCGTGGGCAGGTGCACCACCCCTCAGACCATGTGGGGGGCCGGACTATATTTTGAAGAAAATAATGAACAAATTCCTATGCCCCACAAATAACCCAGAGATGCATTTTAAATAAAAGCACACATTCTACTCATGTAAAAACATGCTGATTCCTGGATCGTCCACGGGCTGGATTGAGAAGGCAGTTGGGCCGCCTCCGGCCCCCGGCCCTTAGGTTGCCTACCCCTGATATAGAGTATCTCCTTCCCTGCCAGCATAAGTGGACATTCCCATTTCTTCCTTCCTTCCTTCCTTCCTTCCTTCCTTCCTTCCTTCCTTCCTTCCTTCCTTCCTTCCTTCTTCTTCTCCTCCTCCTCCTCCTCCTCCTCCTTCTTCTTTGGTGGTCTCCAACCTGGTGCCCCTCCATGTGTTTGGACTACAACTCCCATCAACCCCACGCAGAAAGCTTCTTTGGGCATAATGTAAAACAAAACTGGCAGGTGTGTGTGTGTAGGGATGGGGTAGGAAGATGATACTGTTAGAAAACACAGTGGTATTTGTTACTGTCTTTGCGGTGAAATGATGCAGAGTCTTGTGGCACTTTCAATACCTATTGTGCCATAAGCGTTCATAGACTAGGACCCACTTAATCAGATGCAGTAGTGTAATTCTCAGTTGGTTCTAGGGGTTCACTCCTCTGAATTCCAGTTTGCAGCACTTACAGTTTGCTGTAGCTTTCACTTCCTATTTTGCGTCTTTCCCCACCCCAGCTACTGATGCATATGTGGGTATTGGTAAGCCACTGCAAAAAGGAGGAGGAGGGGGAGGAAGGGGGGAAGGAAGGAAGGAAAGATCTTTACATATGACTCCACCAATATTTGGTGTGTTTGTTTGTTTGTTTGTTTGTTTGTTTGTTTGGCTGGTGTGTGTATGGACTCCACAGCCCAACCCGTGAAAATAATATTGATGCCACTGATCTCATTAAGATCGAATATTTGCTATATTATGACCCCCAATATGTAAACAGCCCGTATGCATTGGTCACACACTACACAGAATCTTGATGCAACCATATGCCTGGGCTCATCAGTATTGGTCTCTCTACTACCTTCCACCCTCCCCGCCCCCCAGTATGTATCAATATGCACATGTGTAGTGTTATTGGAGAAAAGATGTGACTGAACTCAAAGAAGTGACATCATTCCTTACTAATTCTATACAAAATTGGGAAATAGTGTACATAGTTCACTGCCACCATCCCTCAGCTGCCTTGAGAGCACAGGACAGATGCTTTTATTTATTTAAGGTTGTTCCCTCCGACTAGTCCTAACTCTCCAGTCAGCTGAGCCTCCGTCAGCCCTGTCCCCTGTTTATTCTCTTCCCTCTTCCAATGGATGGATGTGTCAGAACTGCCTCAAGAAGCCTGGCTTGCTTTTACTGGAAGCCTCTCTTCTCCCTGTGCTGGCCCTGCAAAGCCATTGTCTGTTAGATCTCATAAAGATAATCTCTGAGAACATGTAGTACATGTACAGGCATTGATAGCTATTGCCCTGAGTAGCTTCAGAACATTGTTCTTACCTCCACAAACAAGATGGGGAAAATTCCAGTTCTGTCGCCTAACTTGCCCTCTGCCCAGTTCTCATCCACCCGGCTGATGACAGTAATTATATCACCCTGAAAGGCAATAGTAATAGCATCAGTATTAATAATAATAATAGCAACAACAACAGACAGTTGTCAACATACTTCTCTGTGCTTGATAGATAACGAATGGGTTTGTCTCTTGTACCACAATGAGAGATGAATCATGCTAGCCTTGGCCTTTATATCATTAAAATATGAAATAATGCATCATTTAATGATCATTGCAAAGTCAAGAAGGCACTCCCCAGTGTGGCTTATTAAATCTCACCTATTTGTTTTTCAAGGTGGTATACAACCTTTTTTATGTTAAAAAAATATATCAATAATAAGGCAGCAAATAAAAGCATAACTATTATTTATTATTTCGTCCCTCCAGTTTGGAGACCAATATTATCCTAGGAGGAGCAGTTAGCTCTGGAGATTAGCAGTGGGCTGGCTCTGGTATGTGAGTCCTGACAGGTCACCAACAATCTCAACCCTTGCCCTAGATTGTCCTGGAATGCCTTCTAGACTATTGCTCGAAGCAGCTCACAATAACAGTAGTTTTAAAAACAAGATGAGTAATGTCCCCCCTCCACATGGTTACTCATATGATTCCAATTCAAAGTGATGGTTTTGACCTTTAAAGCTCTTTACAGCTCAGGAACTCCTGGTTTGCACCTACCCAGACCCTTAGAACTTCATTGGAGACTCTTCTCCAGGTCCCTCCTCTGAGGGAAGTTCTGACGGTGATGACAAGGGAGAGGGCCATTTCAGTTGCTGCTCCTTATCTGTGGAATGCTCTCCCCGGTGAAGTGCACCCAACACCCTCACAGACATCCGTTCAGCATCAGGGAGAGACCTATATTTCTCCCTTTCAGGCACAGCAAGTGGTGGGGGCTGAGGGGTCTTCGGCCCCCCCCCCATTTTCCAAGGAGGGGGCTGGGCTCCCCCCAAATCCTGTGGCCCTGCTCTGCCTCCTCCTCCCCACCAATGTCACACGGGGAGGAGGAGGCCGAGCACGGAGCTCAGATCTGTGCCCCCCATTCCCCACCTGGTTCATGAGCGCTCGCATGCTGGGTGGGGGCAAGACCCATCACATGACGTGTCATGTGACACACCATGTGATGCGTCCCTGCAATGTGGGGGGGGCAAATCTGCGCCCTCATCCCCTTTGATTGACAAAGCTGATTCTGTTCTATTGTTAGTGTGCTGCCCTTGCTTCCCATGGCTGTTCTGGGTGTGTGTTGCTTTTGGTATGTTGTATAAAAATGTTAATGTTTTATATGAATTTAAATTTTGGTATAATGTATTTATGTTTATGCTTTTAAATGTAAGTCACTTGGGGACTTTTCAGGTAACATGCAACTAAATCATTTAAATAATAACAACAAACATCCCATCCAATCTCTCATTGACTCTGAAAGATTGCATGCCCTCTGGTAAAGATTTGTTTCATCAAGCTCTTTGATGGATGAAGAGAGAACCTGTAAGGTGGGCTTCTCTATGTATAGAGTTGCATATACTGGGTATCACAACCCAAAAGGCTCTGTATCTTCTTGCCACACTTTAGATAAGGATGAGACATTCGCGGCAGGACTTCTGGGATGAAATTAGAATAGGGGAGGGATGCACAGGAGGACGTGACCTGTGTAAAATCTACCTCAGGCATAGGCAAACTCGGCCCTCCAGCTGTTTGGGGACTACAACTCCCATGATCCCTAGCTAACAGGACCAGTGGTCAGGGATAATGGGAATTGTAGTCCCAAAACATCTGGAGGGCCGAGTTTGCCTATGCCTGATCTACCTAGTGGATTTTTTTTTTAAAAAAAACCCTCCTCCTTTGAATATTATATCATGTCATAAGCTGTGAAACTCCCATTACTTAAAAAAAATAATCATACAGGGCGGGGGCTCTCAGAAATCCATTAAGCGCAGGCCAAGGTGACAGGATGAAAGCTGGGTTCACAATGAATTCAAGGACCATAAAGAAGCCCAAATGGTCTTTAAATCAGAATACAATTCTGCCCAGGATGAGCACATTTGATGCTCAAATGATGGCAACAGGATGCTGATGGCAAACACATTAAATGGATTTTATGGACTCTATATATGCTTGAGTGAAGAAAGAACATCTGTCTCTACTGCTGTTTTGAAAGGGTGCTTGGAAGCCGGGTTAAGCACAACCACAGCCAAGAAGTAACCCTGACTCATGTAACTTCACAGAACCTTATATTTCTTGGACCCCTTGTAGGAAGGCCAGTCTTAAGTACAGCACTTGAAAACTTGAAAAGTATGAATTGCACCTTGCTACAATTCACTCGGCTTGCTTAAGCGTGGCAAGAGATAATAAGGGCACAGCCTTTTTTGTGCCGGAAGTTTTCAAAATGGAGAAGCAAGAGTTGAACATCCCCTCCTTGTAAGTTGCAAAGTTGATCTCACGTTGCCAGCCACGGGTCTGTTAATAAATTCTTCTCCCCTTGCTGAAATGTGAAACAGTAAATCCCAGCATTCTAACCATGCCACAGAGGTGGAGATGAGCTCTGTCTCCAGCAGCAAATAAACAGAATGAGTAACCACCGAAACAAAAGACAAATAAAGGAAGAAGAAAAAATAGCAAAAGGAACAAATCACAGCACATCCAGATGGCATGAAATGGAGACAATGTCTGCAGCTAGCAAAAGAAATTGTCCCTTTTCTGTGTCCCCTGTGTTGTTGTCAGTGATGTGGAAAGCCACTTTTAAAAGTGTTGATACTGTCGAAATGAGCAGCAGCAGATGCTGCAGTGAAAACTGGCGCTCACAGCTGGTTCCTCCTCATCCCAGGCTGTGATAACAACTGGCTGTTCGATATCTGAGCCATCCTCCTGCAGCTCCCCTTCAAGCTACCCCTAATCTCAGGGCTGTGTGGGAAAGATCCTTAAAGTGTAACTCGACCTCATCATTCAATTTCCCACAGCATGGCCATAGACTCGAAACATGAAGCTTGCTCTGTGTTATTCTGTGAGCCAGTTGCTCCTTTACATACTACAAAGTGTTCCTCTTCTTATCTTCTAGGTGCTGAGGGGCATATGCTTAGGAAAAACTAATGGCAGTCCTACTAATCATACTTTCTGCTTTCCACCAAAGCATGGTGGGCGGCTCTGAAATACTGGTTAAAGATTTCTGAATTTGGCCTGGGGAAGGGATTACTTTTACATTTAACCAGGGAGAAGTCTATCAGCTCATGGTTGAAAACTATGGCCCCAAAAGTCTCCTCAATTGGAGTTTCATCATCCTTTTTACACCATCTGGGTTATGATATTGCCCTAAATCCTTGAGGCAGAGGTTATGGGATATTGCATCTTTGCTCTCAATCCATGCAACTTGCGAACCGTTTGTGTCTGGAATTCAATATGGGCATGATTTTCAATTACCCTTGTATCTTACGAATCTGTCAGTACCCAATTATTGCTGACTGTTTGCCAAAGCCAGATTAAATGTACTTCCATCTGAAGTTCTAAACGGCAGACTGACCGGCATACTTTATCAGAATAGACTCTGTTTATGTTCTTAGGCTGTCGGTTGTAAGAAGCATATCTTTCTACACTGTGGGGTGTATAAACAAGCCAGGGATCAATTAATTAAACCCTTATTTGTTAATTAACCTGGAAACTCTGAAACTTTCCATGTCAAGTATCTTCTCAAAGGTAAGTCAAATGATATTACCCTGGCTGTGGCAAAATTTCTCTCGAAGATAATAAGAAATAGAAATCTGCATTCTCTTCATAAAACCTAGTGACTGCCTTGGTATCTTTTCCTTGTATCTCTGCTGCATTTTGCTTTCAAAACTGTTTTTGTGGGTCTTTGGACCACAGTAAAGAATGTTTGATACAAACAGTGGGGCAAATGGGGAATATTCAGAGTGCTTAGAGGATGAAATGACCAGGGCACCTAGCCATCTTGTCTCTCCTCACTCAGTCCTGAACTGTTTTGTTTTATAACAGCATTGGGTTAACTGAGTCATCACCATCAATTTAATATAGCACTGAAATTGTAAAGTTGTCTCACAAGTGGTTTACAAGTATAAAACCAACTGTAATTACATGGAAAACTCTTTCTTCAGCGCTGAAAGTTGTGGTCAATTGATAGTTATGTTACATGTCATGAAATGTGCCCAGAGGCAACCCAACATGCAGACTCACAGAACTGTGGGTCACGGGGTGCCCAATGAAGAAAATATGGAGCAGTAAAGTGGTAGGAAGAAGTTGGGGAAAGTTGTGGTTATATTTGAATTGCTGGTGCTACAAGTATATGGGCATTTTGATATGAGCATTTTTCTAGAGAAGGTGGGCTTTGGAGCTGTGCTCACATCATTCAATCATTATTTTACATCTTGGTCACTATACGACCCACAACAAAGACAGATCCAGTGGGCTTTTGTGCTGGACTGTTCCAGGAAGATTGTATAAATCAACCTTTCCATTAGCCAAACGCCAATCTTTGTTTTGTGGAAAGTTGATTGGGTTTTTTCTTTCTCATTAAATGTTCAGTGCTGGATTTTATAAGAAGTCTTCTTCAACTCCTCATAATCATTTATATTCATGATTACAATAATGCAAAGCTTTTTCAGTGAGGTGGCATTTTGCAAAAGATTGGTTGCAGCACAAAGCTTTGAGATCCTTAGATGAAAGTTTCTGTGGAGATGCCCAAATCTATCTTTTCTTGGGTCATCCATGTATATTAGCATCCCTCAACCTGGTGCTCTCTAGATGTTTTGAACTGCATCAGCGGTCCCAGGCAGCAGTTAGAAATGATGGGAGTTGTAGTCCAAAACATCTGGGGAACCCCAGAATGTTCACAGGGTGTACTATTTATTATTAAAAAAGATGGAAGATTTACTTAAACCATGGGCAGCAAACCTGTAACACAGATGCAGCAAGTGACAAAGGTACCTGAGATGTGTGGGGCACTAACTGAGGAGCAACTGTCTCTCCAGATACTGTCTCATGCTGCACTGATACCTGTTCTCCAGTTCAGCAGACTAGAGACACTATCTTAAGGCATCAGGGAAGGTTGTATTAAAATGGCACTATTTCAAATGGGATCGAACTTGTCTACACTTGCTAAAAAGGTTGATGATCACTGACTTATACCTTAGTCATCTAGACGGTTGTTGGCATTAATAGTAGTAACTGAATGAGTGAGCATGCCTGTTCTATTGTGCCCTTACACAGAACCACTAGGTATACTTCCCTAATAAAGACTAGATAAGAGCCACAATAAATCATTGGTCATCATCTGAACTGGGCATGCTTAAATGAGATCTCTGTCATGGGCGAGTGAACACCAGACTTACCTTATGAAATGGCAAACAGTCTGTTTTTTCATTTCTGTTCCTGGACTTCAGATCAAAGTTATAAAGTGCTCTGCACAGGGGGAGTGGCTGTGGCAGCTGTTTGATAACTTGCACTGAGTTTGTTGGGAAAACGCCACTGACCCCATTGATCTCTCCTAGGTACCAGTTTTCATCCAGCTGACGGTGCAATATAATGGTGTCACCTTTGTTGAACCTCAGTTCTCCGGGGTTGTGCCCTCTGTAGCTGTACAAGGCTTTCGCCTGGGGAACCTTCAAATAAAAGAAACAGAGAAATGACATAGCTTGCAACAATCTTGAACCATGAGTGATTTGGGGCAGTTTATGTTGACTTCAAGATCATGACCAGTGTCATGGAAACGAAAACCATTTCTCCATGTCTTTAAAATGACAGGACCTAAAAAGCAGCAATTCTCAATTCATATCAGTGTCCAATATGACTTCTACCAATGAGTAATGTCTATCCTTCTCAAGTGATTTCAAGGAGTTGAAATTTGTCTTGTGAACTTCAACACTTCTTCTGATCATAATTTGGGGTTTAACAAAACAGCTTTGTTTGCATCCCCCTATTTTGTTTTCCTTACTCTGTTTTTTTAATAAAAATTAGAATCAGATGTTTTCTGATAATGCTTTATGCAAATCACGGCTTTCATCCTCACAGATCAGTGTGATGACAGCCTAAGCAAGGTTGACTGTGCAACAAAAGGTATTCTGAGAACAAAATTCTAACTTTCTTGTTGCACAATCAAAGTACATTAATAAAAAGACAGTGCCTGCCTTTATATGACACACAACCCAGTCTAAGGGCTTATCCACACTTACCCCTCCTTGCTCTTTCCAGACATTGCCAATGATTTAAACCTCCATGTATGAGCACTTAAAGGTAAAGGTACCCCTGCCCATACGGGCCAGTCGTGTCCGACTCTAGGGTTGTGCGCCCATCTCACTTAAGAGGCCGGGGGCCAGCGCTGTCTGGAGACACTTCCGGGTCACGTGGCCAGCGTGACAAAGCTGCTCTGGCGATCTGGCACCAGCGCAGCACACAGAAATGCCGTTTACCTTCCCGCTATAAAGTGGTACCTATTTATCTACTTGCACTTAGGGGTGCTTTCGAACTGCTAGGTGGGCAGGAGCTGGGACCGAAAGATGGGAGCTCACCCCGCCACGGGGATTCGAACCGCCGACCATGCGATCGGCAAGCCCTAGGCACTGAGGTTTTACCCACAGCGCCACCCGCGTCCCTTACAACACTTACAAACACTTTATTTATTTATTTTTGCTCTGGAGCTTTCCCCACGAAAACACGCTCTTTAAAGCTCAATCGGAGCAAACGCCAATCTGTGGGAAACCCATATTGTAGCTACAATTCAGCTTTAAAGAGTTTTTTTTGGGGGGGGAAAGTTTGGGGCAAAACAAATACACAAATGCTAGGACACAGAACATTAAAGCAGTTAAAGCACGGAAAGTTAAAGCCGTTTAGATCTCATTGATTTTCAGTGTATCAGACTCCAATATGTTTTATAATTCAGAAGGGTGTTACTGTTGTTATTCCCTATAAAATCAAATGGTAAGAATTTACTGAAATCAGAAGAGTTAAGGCGTTTGCCTCTTTTCTTTTAAAAAAACCCCAACTTTTTTTTGCCAGCTTCCAAAGTAAAAATGGCTGTTGGGTTGCAATATCTAATTTACTGATCTGAATCCTATTTTATCCACTCTGAAACTTTCAATTTACTATACAATAGACCGGATAATTTAGTCTGCTGGAGCAAACCCAGAGAGCTTCACTGGATTCATTGTCCCTGTTGCAGGTATGATCTGAGAGCAGCTGCGCAACCCACTCCTGCGCCACCGCCCCCTCCCAAAGAAGCATAGCAGAGATAAGGAGAAGGGTGCCGATTACTACACAACGGCTTCAAGTGTAGACCTCCCTGGGCCCATCAGGCAGGGAGCACAGGTATCTGCATCCACTCGAAAAATGAGGTTGCTCTGCTCCCAGTGCCAGGAAGTGATTGAACGATACAGTTGGATGGAAACACCAGGCAGCATAAGAGACCTCATGAAAGTAAATGGACACGCTGTAGCTTCCTTTACACACCTCATACACAGGGTATTCCAAATCTATCCTGAAATTGATGGTGAAAATGTAAAATAGTTACAAAGTCAGAACAGCTGCATGGAGAGGACGACCCACAATGCACTGCTTGCCGGCGATAAAGAGGACGAATGGGGACCAGCAGAAAATGATACGTGTAGAGTGATTCCTGTTTGCTATTCCAGTTACTCCATTTCATTTCCTCTCCTCCCTCAGTTTTCAATCCCCCTTCATCAGTCAGCTAGCCATGGCCATTGAACATGCTCAGTCTTTACTGGAATGGGTTATTTTTTGGTGTGTGTGTGCACCCTGATAGTTTTTTTTCCTTTTTTCAATACTTCTGAAAACCTCAGTGTTCCCCAGAGTCTAATGCTGCCTTCTACCAGTGCATGAGTAGTGCCATTCTGTCTATGCAATGTCAGGCACCTGGAGAATTGAGATTGCTATTAGAATGTAGGATAATTAGGCAATTTTTTTTTTTTAAATGGTCCTTCTCTATCTGGACTTTATGATAAGTTCAAACTTGAGGTGGAAGCTATATCTGTTGGCGGCTGCTTAGCTGTTTAGCAGCCCATGCCAATTTCATTTCTACTCATTTCAAAATTATATTCCTTCCCATTTTTCATATTGTTCTGCACTGCTGTTGTTGTAATATATATATATATATATATATATATATATATATATATATATATATATATATTTGCTTTCGTAGATTTTCACGGGTACAGGAATGCAGGTTTTGGTGTCTTCGGGTGTCTTCCCGTGTAAGAGTCGGGGTGTCTGTGCGACGTTTCGACGAGGTCTCACTCGTCATCTTCAGGCTGGTGCTTTCGGCTTCTTGTTACTGGAACAGAGCAGAATCTGGTGTTTGAGTTCCTATAAATACTGTTGAGGGGTGTGGTGTATAGCCTCCAACGTTCTGGGCAGAGAGGAAGTTCCTAGATTAGTGTGCCTTTTCTTCTTTTGTTCCTTAATTACTTGAGGGATATCTTGGGTGATTTCATGAGTGATATTCTGAATACCACTGGGTGGGTCATTAAGTGTAGATTAGTTGCTAAAGCTTTCGTGTCTTGAAAGCTCAAGAGGTCAAGACACGAAAGCTTTAGCAACTAATCTACACTTAATGACCCACCCAGTGGTATTCAGAATATCACTCATGAAATCACCCAAGATATCCCTCAAGTAATTAAGGAACAAAAGAAGAAAAGGCACACTAATCTAGGAACTTCCTCTCTGCCCAGAACGTTGGAGGCTATACACCACACCCCTCAACAGTATTTATAGGAACTCAAACACCAGATTCTGCTCTGTTCCAGTAACAAGAAGCCGAAAGCACCAGCCTGAAGATGACGAGTGAGACCTCGTCGAAACGTCGCACAGACACCCCGACTCTTACACGGGAAGACACCCGAAGACACCAAAACCTGCATATATATATATATATATATATATATATATATATATATATATATATATGATGGAATCATAGAACTGTAGAGTTGGAAGGCATCCCAGGGGTCATTTAGTCCAGCCCCCTGCAGTGCAGGAATCTCAGCTAAAGCATCCATGACAGATGGCCACCCAACCTCTGCTTAAAAACCTCCAATGACCTTCATTGGTTGACACTGACTTTCCATTTATTTTTCACAATATGTATTTTTTTATGCATTCTGCCTTAAAATATTCTATGATTCTTTTGCACACATTTGATCCTAAAACATTTTTGTATGTATTTTGGCATGCTTTTGGAACTGAGAGCTGTATTGCAAAATCTGGAGAAGTGTGAAAACTGAAGGCTAGCTGTGTTCCAATCTATGAGCAAGAATAGTCTGGGAAGCACGAATTAGGTAAAGTCACTTAAAAATGTGAAGAAAATAAAGCCATCAAGTATCCCTACTTTCATTTACCAAATTCTAGGGAAAATCATCTGGAAAAGGGTCCTTGCCACCCAACTTGTCATCTTCCCAGAGACATCTGGGCTGGCTGCTGCTGGAAAGTTTTCTTTTTGGTTTTCTTTAAATAGCCTCAGATCAGGCCTTGGGCTGTATATACACTATGCCTTTAAAGCACATTCAAAGCACATTCTTTCCTCCCAAAGAACTATGGGCACTATAGTCTACCCCTCACAGAGTTACAATTCCCAGCAACCCTTAACAAACTACAGTGGTACCTCAGGTTAAGAACTTAATTCATTCTGGAGGTCCGTTCTTAACCTGAAACTGTTCTTAACTTGAGGCACCACTTTAGCTAATGGGGCCTCCCACTGTCGCCGCCATGTGATTTCTGTTCTCATCCTGAAGAAAAGTTCTTAAACTGAGGTACTATTTCTGGGTTAGCGGAGTCTGTAACCTGAATCATCTGTAACCTGAGGTACCACTGTACAGCACCCATAATTCTTTGAGGGAAAGAACGTGCTTCGGATTTGAAGGTTTAATGTGCATGAAGCCAAAGACAGCAAAGCAATGAAGAAATGACTGGAAAGTAAGAAGTTGATAATGATGTTGTCTGGATTTCCTGTGAAAAGGGAATGAAGAAAGGAGGGAGACAATGTGTTGGAAGCAGTCATATTTTTTTTAAATAAACTTAGGTGGCACACCATTGGTCCTCTGGTTCCCATCACCCCATGATGGCTGGGATTGAAGAGAGGTGGAATCCAGAACATTTGGAGGGCACTAGGTTGGAAAAGATCCTGACTGAAAGCCTCTGAGTTCAAATGAATCACTCCCAGGATGCAGATGGGAGCAAAGCATCCTAAATGAGCTGCAGTATCCAAGCACACATCCTTTCTTTCTTTACAAACAGAAAACCCTGAAGAGCCAAAGGTCAGCAACTGCCCCAGCTGAACCTGTTCATTTCTAGTCTAAAGACAATCCCTACCAGTGGATTCCAGGTCTGTATTAAAATACAAGACACACACGATGCCTTCAACAGGCATTTTGAGCCCAAGTGGCATAGACTAAATATATAGTCAGCTCTACAAATGCCAAACTTCCCACCTCCCATGTTTTAGAGAACAGATTGATATTAACTGTTCATGCCAAAGACAGCAGATGCAAATGGCTTATGCTTTTTATAGCTCAACGTTAATTTCCAAAGCCCTTAAGCTTAACCCTCACCTTTCTCACATTTTGCAACTTGAGAGGAGAAATCCTATTTTGGGTATACATTAGTTGGCAGGGAAGCTAAAGCCAAGTATTACAATATGGTATGGTTATGCTCATTGTGCCTTCCGTAGGTTTCAAAACTATACTGCTGCCATCAGCAGAGAACCCCCGAGGTATGGAAAGGAAACAGAGTGCTCTACAATAAAGGGCTCCCCACACAAGGAGAAATCGAATGCTCATAGGCAGGGACTCCATGAATGATTTTGGAGAGACTGTTGCATTGTCATTTTTAGGCAAGAAAAGAGTTCCTGTTACTCTAATGAAGTCTCTGGCATTCCTTAAACATTTGGAGTCCAACAACTTCTGAAGGTCCACACTCATACCCTACTGAGGTCAACAAGCCACACTCCTAGGAAAGTATGCAAAGGATTGCAGCCTTATGGCAGTTCTCACTTATTATTATTATTATTATTATTATTATTATTATTATTATTATTACCCCGCCATCTGGCTGGGTTTCCCCAGCCACTCTGGGAGGCTTACAGCACATATAAAAACATAGTAAAACATCAAGCATTAAAAGCTTCCAAACACAGGGCTTCCTTCAAAGGTCTTCTAAAAGTTGTGTAGTTCTTTATCTCCTTGAAATCTGAAGGGAGGGAATTCCATTGGGAGGGGGACACTACCAAGAAGGCCCTATTAATTTCCACCTAGCATTTCCTGTAGCAAATGCAATGTTTTGATTTACCGGTAATACCTTAGCGGCTTCCAGTCCCTGAGCTCCTGGTTGTGCTTCTCAATAGTTTGCCAGCACCACTGGAAACTGTAGTTTGGTTGATCTCATAGTTATCACTAGTATCACTACTGGGACAGGTGGGGGTGATGGATATTATTATTATTATTATTATTATTATTATTATTATTATTATTATTATTACTATTTCTATACTGCTCTTCATCCAAGGATCACAGGGTGATTTACAATATAAAAACACAAAAATACATAACATAGTAACAAATAAAAACAATACAGTCTCCCACAGTTTCAAAGGTCATAGATGGTTTCATTAGCCAAAGGCCTGGGAGAATAGGAATGTTTTTGCTTGTGCCTAAAGATATGTATTCAATATTCATTGTTGCAGATGGATGAAGATTAATCAAAGTGATTAAAAAATAAATAAATCTGACTGTTCTTCCTTTTAAATATTACTAACTGCTCACACAATGATTCACTGTTTCCAAATTGCCCTCCCACCATCCAGTACCAGCACAGCCTGTCAAAACTGAAGCTGAGAGAACAGTTTTTAAAAATACCATTTCTTGAAAAATGCCGTATTGTACAGAACCAAATCAAATGTGCCCAGCAAACTTTGAATTTGATGGATTTTGTAAGTCTGCCAGTGCTATTAACGGCATAGTTTTCTTCATCCATGTCACCTGTGGATTTGATGGATGCTTTTGGATCGCATTTTGTAATTGTTGTTCCCTGCCTTGGGAATCGCTGCATTGAAAGGAAGATTATAAATTGCCTAAATAAAGAAAGTTGCAAAGTAATGAATTTTGCTTAGCCATACTAACTAACTGTGAGTGCTGCAAACTGCAAGGCATGTAGGAAGTGGCCTTATAATAACTCAGGCCATGTCTCCATCTAGTTCAGAATCATCTACACCTCTGTACTGACTGGCCTTGGCTCTGCAGAACTTAAGGCAGGATTCTTTCAAATTCCCAACCAGAGATGCCAGGGACTCAGCACTGGACCCTGCAAAGCATGGGATCTGCCACTGAGCTATGACTTTCCCCCAAATGTATAGCCCTCTCCCCTCTGCTCCAAGCATGAAAGGACTTGGTACCTTCCGTTTCTCATTGCACATATTTATCTTGGCAAAACCATGCAAGCTCCAAAGTGGTACCTGGTTTTTTGTCAGGCAGCATGGAAATAATAGCCAAGGCTTAGTTCACACAATCAGTTAAATGAATTGTAAAGCTTGGCATGTCTTGCGTTGTCTTTATTTACCACCTAACTGCCTGGGAGAATGCAAGTGATCCATGACAGTTGATCTGAAACTGATTTTAGCTTTGTTTGCGCTGGCTTAAATCCACAGCCTGGTTGGCCATTAGATACACGCTGACACAAAAATCACCAACAAAATCTGCCCACAGCCAATACATTGCAGGGTGCAAGTGTAGCACCAGTCTCTGCATTAGGCCGGTAGCTTTTACACCAGATCATCTTATGCTGCACAATTCCTGACTGGTTAATTCCTAAACAAACAGTTGCTGGAGTGCAAGCCTGCTTAGGAACCATATCCCAGAAGCGCTTTTTAAGTTTGAGGAGCACGAGACAAAATTGGGTGAAGTATTTCATGTAATACTGAGAGCCAGTGTGGTGTAGTGGTTAAGACCGGTAGTCTCATAATCTGGGTAACCGGGTTCGCGTCTCCGCTCCTCCACATGCAGCTGCTGGGTGACCTTGGGCCAGTCACACTTCCTTGAAGTCTCTCAGCCCCACTCACCTCACAGAGTGTTTGTTGTGAGGGAGGAAGGGAAAGGAGATTGTTAGCCGCCTAATGCAGAGACTGGTACTACACTTGCACCCTGCAGTGTATTGGCTGTGGACAGATTTTAAAGCGATCGCTTCTTGGAACTTCCCAGGAAGCCAGAATTCAGTTTCCTTTGCCAGCCCAATGACACCCCAACCTCCTTGGGAGTGAAAGGCGGGATATCAAATCCAAACTCTTCTTCTTCTTCTAATGCTTACCTTTGTACTGTAAGCATGTTTTTTTAATACACATTTGCACACCCATCTCCATCCTCCACCCAGGCAAGTAACTATCATTGTCAGAGTTGAAGGGCACATTCCCATCCAAACAAAAAACACTCAAGGAAGATCAGTTACCTTAGGAGAGTGGGTGTGGCTGGGGAGGGGGTGTGGTCTGTGGAGGATCCAAAGGCCAGATACAGAGGTCTGTATACAAATTTAATATAATAATAATATGGAGGGGCCACATCTGGCTCCTGGGCTTGAGGTTCCCCACCCCTGGTGTAGAGACTAACAGTGTGGACTATAAACTTGGTACCTCTTTGGTTCAATTTCCAATTCATCTTTTAACCTGCCTTAGACTTAAGCAATGTTGGTAACATTTGAGCTTATATGTAATGGTGGAACAGGCAGACATTTAAGCTTCTGAGGTGTACAAATATCAGTGCAGCTTAAAAAAAATTCCAACACATCCTGTAATCCATTAATTTTTCATTCAAATCTGGATATTAAAAAAAAATACCCACAACAACTATTTGTAAGAGTATCGCTGAAACAAGAATAGCTTTTACATTGTGTTCATTGTGGTATGTGAAAAAGCTTCTGTGTTACTATACAGCTGCAAAGGCAAGGAGTTTTCAATAGCTTATATGTATACTGCCTTGGAGGTTTTAAAAATCAAAACCTTCTTTCACTTCTTCTTAAAGGATTCCTGGGATAACAAGGCACTGCATGGCTAACATGGAGGTAGAAGCCCTGTTTCTGCTGGGCCCAATCCAACCGTTTTTTTTTTTTGTACCTCAAAGTATTTTAAAAGAAGGGATAGCACGCTAAACTGTTTCCCTGAGTTGTTGTTGTTTTTTTAAAAAAACTTTTAGATGTTTTAAACAATCCTCTGGCCCTACACTGGTGCTTCAAGTAAATTACTACCACTGCTTTATGCGGCTTTCAATGGAACAGCGTAGTTCTGGGTCTCAGATTCCGCTGTATATAATTCTTGTACTGTACACAAAGTTATACAAGAATTATGTGGCAGAATCTGAGAAATGGAACTGCTGGAGGGAAAGCAAAGCGATCGCTTCTTGGAACTTCCCAGGAAGCCAGAATTCAATTTCCTTTGCCAGCCCAATGACACCCCAACCTCCCTGAGGCTGATTAGAATCCTGCGATTCATTGCCGCCTTGTGTGTAACAAAACTGTCGCATACGTTTCTTCCTTAACAGAATGCCTCCGGGCGGGGGCAATCTGGAGCGGAGAAGCAGTCAGGTACATTACCCCTCTCACAGCTGCGCATTTTAATGCTGCGACACGCTCTCCTCGAGATTGTTCTTCTTCTCTCCTCTCCACCTCAGTGCTGGCATCCTTGGAGGAGTCAACAAACAGCCTTTGCAAGTAAATAGCCAAGCATGAACATGGAAAGGACCCACAGCAAGGCATCACTGCTTTTGTCTTCTTTGTTGAAATGATCACATCAAGGGTGAGAAACCAATGTCAGCCCAAGGGCCATGTTCCCTTTGGGAAGCCCCACGCCAGTGAAAGTGGGTGGAGACATGAATGTCCATTTTAGCTTTCTGCAGTGGGCTAGTCTTCACACACACTCACACATCCCTCTTGATCATCTGTACAGCTAAGGAAGAAGCATGTCAAGTCCCACATTCCACCCATGCAAAAAATTCAAGGAGCTGGTAAAATATGTGTCTTGGGCAGAGGGTATGTGACCTGAGGATTTATTGGCCTGAGGTAGTCCGGGGGGAGGGGGCTGAGGCTGCCCATCCATGGTTTATGTCCTGCCTGTTACCTCAGAGCTGTTCTACAAGCCAGTTTCTCCTACACCGCCTTCAAATGAGAAGTGAGGCAAATCTTTGGGGAATGTTTGGGCTCAGCCCCAAAGTTTGCCCTGAAATGCAGCCATTCCTACCATTAGGCAGAGTGAGGCAGTTGATTCAGGAAGCTGATTAAGGTTTTGTGAATGAGCAGCCAATTACTAGTTACTGAGGCTGCTGCCCTAGGTATGCTTATCCGGGAATAAGATCCATTGAACACCTATGCAACTTACTGCTGAGTGGATATTTATAACATTGCATTGTTAACTTATTAGTATCATATTTTTACTATCAGAGAAGGGGAGGTGCAAAAATCTGGTTTAAAAAAAAAATCACTTGTGTGGCCTTGAGTACTAAGAATTGAGTACTAAGATTCCTGCAGTGCAGGGGGTTGGACTAGATGACCCTTGTGGTCCCTTCCATCTCTACAGTTCTATGATTTATGATCTTCCCCTGTGTAAGGAGTTTTAGATTAACTGTTTGCCCAGTCTTTAAGGACTGCCTTTATACAGGGCAAACACAGATTTGTGTCTACACTGGTGGAAAAAGGGAGCTGCAACCAATCCTGGCGCCCCAGATGTTGCATTCAGAGTTAAATGTTCACATGTGAAAAAGCTCTTTGATCTGCTGATTTCATGTCACCCAGGGACAAAAAAAATCCATTCACTACAATACTCCCTCTAGGATGTCCCAGAGGCAGAAACTTTTCTTGAAGAACACACCTTTGATACTGTAGACTAGATCAAAGTCAGTAGTTAAATCTGCTCTCATGGTGAAACATCAACAAATCTGGGGCTGCAATAATCTTAATTCTGCTTAAAGTAAAACAATGGAACTTCTGAGTAAGCATAGCTAGAACTGAGCTGTATCTACAGATCATTTTATTTCCCTGCTCATATACACAGACATCAACAAAAGGAAGTTTGTATCCTATCCTACCTTTCAGATGAGGGCACTTGGGCCCCTCCAAATTGGTGACATTTTGCTATCAGCATCATCAGCACCATATTTATTACCCACCCTTCACCAGTAGGTGAAGGTTGCAGATGTCATTATATTAGTGTATAGCAGGCATAGGCAAACTCGACCATCCAGATGTTTTGGGACTACAAGACCCATGATCCCTAGCTAACAGGATCAGTGGTCAGGGATGATGGGAGATGTAGTCCCAAAACATCTGGAGGGCTGAGTTTGCCTATGCCTGGTGTATAGCGTATTAGTGGCGGATTTATACTGGACCATCTACACATAATTCCACCTTATTTGTTTTTTACTAGTCGCTGGGTTGATTTTGCTGCCCAGAAACCCTGAAAAGGCCCCGTGCTGAGCAGCACACAGTGGGAAAATCAGGAATTAGGTCACAGCCTAAGTCACCAGCCAGCCAGCTAACTGTAATGTGCACAGCAATGTTTCTATTCCTCTGGGGCTGTTTTAATCCTTTGCCATCAAGTATTCAAGAAAAAGAAAAAATAGCCACTATGACTGCGAGTATAGTGAGTGTTTTAAAAGAGTAGAGGGTAACTTAGGGCAGAATTTTTTTCAGATCACTTTAAGTTACCTCTTTATATTTCACCCTTTAGCAACAAGCATCAAATCCTGCTCTACTCTCATAATGACGGCAGAAGAAAGAAACGTTTACTTCTTATTGCAGGCAAACAAACAGGCTGGCTCTCTTTCAAAGCAGCAGAGACCATCCCCATATGCAGTGAAGTTTTAACCACACTCTGGACCGGGGGGGGCATGAAAAAAATATTAGGGAGGGCCCAAGTAAGCCCCACCCTGCATAATCGATCACATGACAGGGTGCATGCACACCATTTGAATGGCAATGTCCATCAACTTGGGGGGGGGGGCTGGCCCCTAGGAGTTGGCTCCCATGCTCTGGACCCAGACAGCCAGGTCCAAGAAAGACAGGGGTCAATAGGGCATGTGGCTGGACCTATAGCCACCAGACCTTGTCCACACCAGCTGATTGCATAAGCTGAAACCAAACTCACAACACATCCTTGATAGCGACATTGGGTACTTCAACTGGAGCTGCTACGTGCAAAATCAAGATCATTCTGAAATCACAAAGTGTGTAACCAGTTGGCCACAGCGGGTCTTTGAATGCCCCAGAGCTCCACCCCCTCACAGTGGGAGTGGGCAACCTATTCTTATATTGCCCCTATTCTTAAAACATGCTGTCATTCTTTAAGTGGAGGGTGTGTTTTTTTATGCCAAAAATTATAAAGCTAAATGGCCTTTGAATAAATGTTTATCCATCTTTTAAGGTCTACATTGATTCTGAAGAGACCTCCTTTGCCCTGAAATTCTTCCTCTTGCACAAAATGTAAATTTTAAGTAAATAATCCCATTAAATATTTTCACCTGCATAGCCTGCATTAATGAGACAAGGTAGTCACAGTCACCAGAAGCTGTTGCTGTATGTGCAGGAGTTTCTTACTTTTCCTCATTACTTTCAATGAAACTTTGGTTAATTGCTCACATTGACCTACTTTGCATTTATTTAATGGGAATGTGATGTACAGAAGCTTTTCTTTGAGCAACCAATTTGGTCACACACATTTGACTATTAACTGAACGCACACACTGCTTAATGAACATCCAACAAATAATTTTATAGGTGTTTTTTTTAAAAAAATGATGTTCATGCTGATGCCACCATGCTAAGCAAATTGTACTGGTACGTGTGACTTTGGACTTGAAACTTGTTTATCCGCTGCAGCTGACCAACAGAACAAGCAACCATTTTAGTGAACATCTCATTCTACTATAGCCCATTCAGCTTAAGCTCCACTATAGGGAAGGTTCCAGAAAGGTTTTCAATCTTTGTGGTGGTTTGGCTTATACAGTATAAAGAATTACGATTCTTGAGAGAACTCTTGAGCATAGTTGATTTCCCCCTTTAGTGTTCTCCAATGACACTCAGAATTGCCGACCCAATTCTGAATGGAGCTGAGGGGAGTTCAGCCATCTCTATCTGAGAAAGAAAGATCTATAATGCTTGCTTGGGTTCCACTGAGGGACAATCCAGAACTAATTACATGGGTCTGTTTTTAAAGCAAGTTGATGGCAGAGGGGGAACTCATCAGTTTCCTGAGCAATGAGAAGTTGCAGTGCAGGATTTCCCCCCAGTTTGTTTTGGGATGAGAGAATGCTATAACCTTTAGAGCCCAAGCCAAAGACACACAGCCCTTATCTCTTTTCTTGAAGCCAAGTTCAGAATCCACAAACTTTCTTTTTTCAGTCCCAACAGTGCATCACATCCCAGTAGCTTGGAGCAGATCCTGTGTACCAACGCTTGTTGCCCACAAAGGTTCAGTTCAGGAATGGCCAGTGTGGAGGGATGGAGACACTTACCTGGCCTCTTGGTACCAACATTGCTGCAGCTTACCGGGGGAAGAGGGGAGGAGCAAGATGGCAGGCAGGTTGGCGTGGTGCGGGCACCCTGCTGGAGCCAATCCATTGCTCACACTGTTACATTTGCTCTGTGCCAAGCTCCCACTGCCTCACACATCTGCCTCTTCCTACAGGGAAGCTACAGTGATTCTGGTGCCAGGAGACAAAGCCCTGTGGCATGTACTCGGAGTCGAGAGTGGATTTCATGCTCTTTATTCAGCTCATAGTGGTGAGGAGGAATGGAAGTTCCCCCAGGATGTCTGCTTTATATACATTATTTACACAATGGGCCCTAAGTGATTGGCTAATGCCGGGATTCACCTGTAGGCCAATCAGGTTGCGGATTCACTTCCACCTGGAGCTGGATTGGGTGGCTCCTGTGGACCACTCAGACTGCTGCATTCTGAATCCTATTGTTCTAGGACGCATCAGACTGCTGCATTTTGGATCCTATTCAACTCAGTACATAACACCCTGTCACCCCTTCCTGCCAGCCACTCCTGGTATTGTTGTAAGGGAGAACAAAACAGAGGTATATAAAATTATGAGTGATGTGGAGAATGTGCATAGAGGGGAGTTTCTGTCCCATCCTGTCCCCCAGAATACTAGAACCAAAGACGGCTCAGTGAAGTTGAATGTTGATAGATGGAGCACAGACAAAAGAAGGTACTTCTTTGCATAGTTCAACCACTGAATTGACTCCCACATGATTTAGTAAAACCATTACATTAGCCTCTCAGTAATTAAAAAAAACCAACCATTTCATGCTAAATGTTCTCTGCATGTACTGGATCACACTGTTTGTCTTGTTAGTATGCCTTGATTATTTTAATTCTTTGCACGTTTCAGACATGATCTATCCTAAGCTGTCAACTCCTCAATGCTAAATGACAATGGATGACTTCTATCAAATACAGCCAAATAAGAAATACTGTTTCATGTCCATGGTCCTGTGCATATTAACTGTCAAAGTCAATTAAATGTTGTTTCTTGTCAAATACCAGGTGTTGTTACATATCAAATCAAAGTCTAATATTGAAATCAAATATCACTGTATGTTAAATACTGTGCTCAAATGTTTTAATAAACCAGAGAAGATTTAGTCAAGTGAATATCTGAATAAAAAATTGCAGAAGAGAATTTTTGAAAGGAACACTGGAGACAAATTCATTTCAGCTCAACTTTCAGCTCTATCGCTGGTGGTTTTAGGCTTTCCAAGGAAAACAAAAATAGATTTCTGGCCTCAGTTGAACAACGATGATGATCTAATATGCTAGATTTACCCATTGCATAAAATAGAGGGTGAGGAGGGGGCGGAATACATATTGTGTGAAGAAAGTTGTTCAAAGCTTCTCTTCAGAGCTCGAAGAAATGTGCACTGTGATTTTGCTTAATGAGCTAGTTGCAGCTTTTGTTGACATTATATTTATTATAAGATTCCCAGCTCATATTATTAGATTTATATAAAAAAGGAGGGGGGAGGGTCACTAAATTAAGAAAGAGATATCATGGAACACCCTATTTGCAAAATTTTACAGTTCCAAAATACAGGCGTGCTTTCACTTTTGCAAGATTGAATATACTGCCTTTGGCTGTACTTGAGGGTTGATTAAAAAAAAAAAAATCCACCAGAAAAATGGTTATGTCCCTGTGGAGATGGCAGTATTGAGTCAGTGGCTCATGTACTTCTGGCTTGCACTCTTTATAAAGATTTGAGGAGTGAGGTTGTCCATGCCGGGTTGCTCTACCATTGCTACTGTGTCCTTTCTTTTAGCGTATCAAGATGACAAGGTGACAGCAACAACTGCAAGGCTTTTTCTTTTTTTTTAGCGGGTTAGCAGTTAGAGTAAGACCTACTATTTGATTATTGATGTAAACCCCCAAAATGTATTTTCTATAGTTAAGTTTTTACCTCTATCTTCAGTACATTTTATTTTATGTTATTGCTGTGACTAGTAGCTGATGCAAATCAAGATTCTTCTGGTTCTGATACATAAAGACATCTCATTGGCTAGATCATCCAACAGTTCACCCACAAAGCCTTGAGTCAGTGAAAGGCATCAAGAAGAGGCTGCAGAAGAACGATTTAATGTAAAACCATTTATGAAAGGAACAAACCCTACAGGTGGCTGCTGCTTGCAATGGCCCTTCTTGTGATACTCAGCAATCTGAAGGAAGGGAATAAAGAACCCAAGCCAAATAGACAATGGTGAGTGGGGGAAATGCCACCATTTTCTTGCTTATCCAACCTATAATGTTTAACTCTTCGATGTATTGGCACAGATTGACGTAAGAGAATTCTAATCTGGGCCACTTGAGATTGCAAGGGCAGCATATTTTTAAATGTTCCCTCAGATAACAAAATCCTTCTTGATATAGAAAAATTCTGATTGCAGTTCTGTGGGAGGAGTTGTCCTGTGTGGACTGAAGAAGGACACTGACAAACTGGAACGTGTCCAGAGGAGGGCAACCAAAATGGTCAAAGGCCTGGAAACGATGCCTTATGAGGAACGGCTAAGGGAGCTGGGCATGTTTAGCCCGGAGAAGAGGAGGTTAAGGGGTGATATGATAGCCATGTTCAAATATATAAAAGGATGTCATATAGAGGAGGGAGAAAGGTTGTTTTCTGCTGCTCCAGAGAAGCGGACACGGAGCAATGGATCCAAACTACAAGAAAGAAGATTCCACCTAAACATTAGGAAGAACTTCCTGACAGTAAGAGCTGTTCGACAGTGGAATTTGCTGCTAAGGAGTGTGGTGGAGTCTCCTTCTTTGGAGGTCTTTAAGCAGAGGCTTGACAACCATATGTCAGGAGTGCTCTGATGGTGTTTCCTGCTTGGCAGGGGGTTGGACTCGATGGTCCTTGTGGACTATTCCAACTCTATGATTCTATGATTCTATGAGTCTATGACTGGGAACTTTAAAAATCAATTTTACCAAGGGACGGAAGGAAAAAAAAAAAGCCACCTTCTTCCAAGGTACTCTGTGAATAAAATGGTTTAATTTGGGATGTTTTGTTATAATGAGAGATAAGTCCAGTTGCAGAAAACTCTGGGCTTGTGACGCTCATCTTGCTTTACAGGCCGAGGGAGCTGGCGTTTGTCCGCAGGCAGTTTTTCCGGATCATATGGCCAGAATGAATAAGCCACTTCTGGTGCAACAGAACACCGAAACCAGGGCAGTGCACGGAAACGCCATTTACCTTCCTGCTGGAGCGGTACCTATTTATCTACTTGCACTTTTTGGCATGATTTCGAACTGCTAGGTTGGCAGGAGCTGGGACCGAGGAATGGGAGCTCACCCCATTGTGAGGATTCGAACCTCCAACCTTCTGATCGGCAAGCCCAAGAGGCTCAGTGGTTTAGACCACAGCATCACCCGCTTCCCTATAATGAGCGATAAAAAGGTAAAGGGCCCCTGACAGTTAAGTCCAGTCACGAATGACTCTGGGGTTGTGGTGCTCATCTTGCTTTACTGGCCGAGGGAGCCGGCATTGGTCCTCAGACAGTTTTTCTGGGTCATGTGGCCAGCATGACTAAGCCACTTCTAGGAAAAGCAGAGCAGTGCACGGAAACAACGTTTACCTTCCCACTGGAGCAGTACCTATTTATCTACTTGCACTTTGATGTGCTTTGGTTGAGAGATATTTGAGCATCAAAAGCTACCACTTGCTACCTTATCATTTTAGCTGGGGATGCCATGCCTTTGGTATTCAAAACATGTGCTCTACTTCTGGGTTTCAGTCCCTCTCTTCCCCAAGTATAAGCCAGAGGAGTCTGGTGCATCATCTGCTTGTGCTGGGAACAAGGCTGTTTAGCTTCGCCTGAAAGTTGGAGTCATGTGGTCAACCACCTGCAAGTCCAGCTCTTGCTCTTGTTGGTGGTTAATCCCATTGGACAGGTATGTGCATTGCCTTGAAAGGCAAGGTACATTTCACAGAAAGACAATTGACAAGGAAATAATAAAAAATTACCAGTCTCTGCAATCATACGTGGCAGCCATTAACAGTTCTTTGGAAGCCATAGATTGCACTTCCAGGATGAAAGGAGAGGTTGTTATTTACACAGTTTGTGTGATCAGCTTGCAAAACGCCCACATGTCTATTGTGGAGGAATGGTGCCATTTTATGGTAACTTCATTATAATTTCAGTTCTGTTTTTCTGCTTTTTAAGCAATTGAGATAACTTCAGTCTTGTCACCTAGAACAATACTGTCAAAAAGTGAACTTGTCATTTCAATCTTTTCCTATAATTATTTTCTGGGAATTCAAGACAGTTGGAGTTTCTTAACTTTCCTTTCTCCTCTTAGAAAAACTGCAGAGCTTCCCGCAAGCAAACGGTCCTTTTGCAGGTGTCTTCATGCAGTGCATCAATTATTTTTGGTATTCCTTTGGTTGATTTTAAATTTAAAGTTCATATTGATGAGAAGGCTAAGAAGAGGCACAAAGTAGTCAGGCAGATCCCTTTTACTGAGCTTTTTTCAATCAGTCTAGGTTTACAGTCATTCTATGGAGGCCTACGAAGTCGGAGACTCTAACTAAGGGCTTATCCATATTTACCCTTTGCCCTGCTGTTTCTAAGCACAGTTCTGTGCTTTCCTGGTTTGTGTCTGATGGCACTTACTATTTTTTCCTCCAGAGATTTACCTGTGAAAACATGCTCTTTAAAGCTGAAGCACAACAAATGGAAATTTGGGTTTTGAGGTGGATTGCCATTTGCTCCCATTCAGAGTGGGTTTTCATGGGGAAAGCTCTAGAGCAAGAAGAAGAAGAAGAGGAAGAGGAAGAGGAAGAGGAGGAAGAAGAAGAAGAAGAAGAAGAAGAAGAAGAAGAAGAAGAAGAAGAAGCAGCAGCAGCAGCAGCAGCAGCAGCAGCAGCAGCAGCAGAAGGAGCTTGAAAGCATGGACCATGCCTGGAAAGTGCAGAGGAAAGGTACACATGGATAAGCCCTAACATTTTTGCATTTGCACATTCAGATATCTCACATAGTCCTCTTAAGGTAGATGCCTCCTTTTGTGGTGGGAGCTGCCTGCCCAAGAGCCCCCCAGGGAGGGCACAGAAGATGATGATTTAGATCCCAGATCCTGGTGGTGGGACACTGAAGGGATGTAGGAGGGATGAGGTGGGAGGTGCTAAAAGCAGGGGGTTTGGGTGATAAAGACGGGTCAGGAGAAGAAGGGTCTTCCAGGACAGGGTTAGAGGCAGAGAGGAGTCATAGATTGGCCCTGCTCCTTGGCAGCAGGACAGTCCTAGTCCTGCTGGCTCACCTCCCCCTCTGACACCCCAATTGAGGAGAGTCCTGCATGTTGCTGAGCAATGAACCAAACAGGCCCAGAGGAGGAGCTCGTCCCCTCAACACAGCCTTTGTGTGCTTGGGAAGGATCCAGAGTGAAAGGCTAGAGGGGGAAGGGTGGAGCTAGTGGTCAGTTTCAGCAATGCCCTAGCTGGATTAAAGCAAACCAGAGCACTCTGCTGTGTTGTAATTTTCTGTTAATAAAGAGCTAATTGTATTCCATGCCTTCCATGTGTGTGCCTGCCCTGTGGTTGATTTGGCGCCTTGACAGCTCCTTGATACCGCGGCTATATAAACATAGTCTAAATGGCTAACCTTTTTTGGCCCAGGACCACGTTCACCTGTCCCAATCATCTAGGGGTCACTTCACACTTGCACACTTCACACACTTCACACACTTCACACACAGACACACAGCCAAGAAGGCAGGCTGCGTACCTCTGTGTCATCACCCCCTCTCTACTCATCATATTATTAATTTGGCTGGAGGGCTGGAGGGGGATTTGCGTTTGTTGTATCAGGACACTGAATGTATACAAGGCAATGAATTAATTGGGGATACACTCCTCAGGGAAGATTTCTTCCTTCTTTCATGAGAAAGTTTCCTTAAAAAAGAAGAAGAAGCTAACTAGCTTTTACCTGATTTTTTTTACTGAACAGAACATATTTTTAAAAGCGCAATTAGTTGTAACTCTAGGTTGCATAAACTGGAGTGGTTTTCAGGTGGTTCAAACCAAACTGAAACTTTTAGCTGAGTGCTTTTTTCACCTACCAAACCACCTAACCATTTTAATCTAGGAAAACTGAAGTACACTGAGCTTGTCTTTAAAGGCTAAGTTTCCCCTTACCTATAAACCTATACCTTACCTTAAAACAAAACAATTGAAGCTGACTCTTCCACCAGCTAGATCTGTTTTGTGTGGGTCATTTACTTTCTACTTACCTTCACCAAAACTGGAGTTTTGCCTAGTTTACTGCATCCCCTCAAGCTTCCCTGCCAGGGTAGAACAGGGTAGATTTTTGCGGGTTTACCACCATTAGAGTGTGGCTGAAAAAAAAGCTAAATTCCTTTAATTAAAGAAGGACATTTTAGCTCCTCTCGCTTTCTACATTCTGTGGATGAGCAATATTCACCTCAGCTCTTTTGATGTCATGTACACATCCTTCGAGGGACGCGGGTGGCGCTGTGGGTAAAAGCCTCAGCGCCTAGGGCTTGCCGATCGAAAGGTCGGCGGTTCGAATCCCCGCGGCGGGGTGCGCTCCCGCTGCTCGGTCCCAGCGCCTGCCAACCTAGCAGTTCGAAAGCACCCCCGGGTGCAAGTAGATAAATAGGGACCGCTTACCAGCGGGAAGGTAAACGGCGTTCCGTGTGCTGCGCTGGCTCGCCAGATGCAGCTTTGTCACGCTGGCCACGTGACCCGGAAGTGTCTCCGGACAGCGCTGGCCCCCGGCCTCTTGAGTGAGATGGGCGCACAAACCCCAGAGTCTGTCAAGACTGGCCCGTTCGGGCAGGGGTACCTTTACCTTTACCTTTACACATCCTTCAGAGTGATTACTCGGCCCATTTCCGTCTACTATCTTCAGTGTGTTGCAGAGTGTGGACAGTACTGTATTTAAAATCAGGCACTTTGAAGCATGGGCTTCGTATTAGTACACACCGCAGGGGAGCACCTGACTGACTGTGGCTCTCTAAGAGGTGTACTGATGTGGGACTCATTTTTCTCAACAGTGTTGTGTGTAACATCCCTCTTTGGAGCAGACTATTATATTGGTGCAATTTACAAGGTAGCGCTAAGGTATGAGGAAAAAGCAACAGAAAAAGTGGAGATTCTCTAGGTGTGGATTCTTCGGCCACTTCCACATGCAGTGCTTATTCTGCGCTCCCAATGAATTGCAACACACACACAGCCTTGCCTTTGGCAAAACAGCTTATGAGTGGCGAGCTCCAACCTTGTTGAAAAGAACAATTCAGGATAAGAAGATATGCAGCAAAAGAGTTGAGCATAGAAGCAATGTACTGGAGATATTCTGTAATCTTTTTGAATTGGCTGTTTTTCTTCCCTATTTTTATGTTTGTTTTTTGCTGTTTTATGGCACGTCATTACATTTTATAACACATACCCTGTTGCTGGTAGCCACCGTTTGGTGGAAAGGTGCCATGCAAATTTAACAAACAAACCATTCACTCTTCTTGGTGGGAGGTAGTTTTATTCCTTTCCATTTCTTCTTCAACGCTGGTCGTCAAGCTAAAAAATGCCTTGGTCCCTCTACCTTGCAGTAGACAACAGATCTGGAGAATAGCTTCATTTTAGTTGTGCAGTTACAGTACCTGCTCTCTACCAGGTGAGAGTTTTCAAATATAAGACAGAGAATCTAGAAAACAGGAAAATGTTTGCCTCATGGCAGCCACTGCCAGTAGTGTCATTGGTCAATCATAAATATGATTATGATTGATTAAACCTCTATACCACCCTTCATTTGAGGATCACAGGACATTTCACAATATAAAAATGCATAACATAGTAACAAACAAAAACAATACCCACCCCCTGCATATACACACCTGCTAATCTTCTCCCATTTCTTTCTGTTTGAGTCATTTCCTTGGTTACAAATTAAATAAAAACCTCTCTCTCTCTCTCTCTCTCTCTCTCTCTCTCTCTCTCTCTGCACTTCTGCAGCTTGCTCTGGCCTCTTTTTCCTGTTTTCCTAAGTTTCCAAGTGCAGTCCCTCCAAGTGTCCCTATTGTCCAGGGATAGTCCCAGATTTACAGACGCCCTCCTGGCTTCTGATTTGATCCCAGAATGTCCCACTTTTCCTTCAAATGCCCATCAGAGATTCGTTGGAGGGTATGGAGTTATGCGACCCCAGAGCCAAAAAGATAAGTAACTATACAACCTTTAAAAGACATCTGAAGGCAGCCCTGCATAGGGAAGTTTTTTAATGTTTAATGATGTTTTTTAATACAGTCATACCTCGGGATGAATATGCTTCAGGAGAAGCATTTTCAGGTTGTGCTCCGCGGTGACCCAGAAGTACGTTACTTCTGGGTTTCACCGCTCATGCATGTGCTCAAAATGATGTCACGCGCATGCGCAGAAGCAGTGAAACGTGACCCACGCACGCGCTGATGCGCAGTCGCGTCTTACATTCGCTTCAAGATGTGAACGGGGCTCCGAAATGGATCCCGTTTGCATCCAGAGGTACCACTGTATGTTGGAAGCCGCCCAGAATAGCTGGGGCAAGCCAATCAGATAGGCCGGATATAAATAATAAAGTGATGATGATGATGATGATGGAGGAATAGGACGTCCCTATTGTCATTGGAGAAATTTTGGAGGGTATGTAAGTGTCAACTCACACAATCAATTGAGGGCCCCTTCAGTCTGGCGCTGTTTTGTGGGCGTGCCCTGAAGCATGTCATTGACATACTAATAGTGCAATAGTGGTGGATTTATATTGGACCATCAACATGTAATTCTGCTTTATTAATTATTCTGTGGTGCTTCCTTGATATTATTGCATCTTCAACTGCAGCACAACAAAAGCAGGACAAAAATAAAATAAACCAGGACAGTTGTGGTATAATGAATTACAGGATTACAGCAGGAAGTTATAGAACATGCACTGTCTGGATACAAAGCAATAGGACCACCCAGAAACTTTTCCAGGTGCAAACAGTATTGGAAGCAGTATTGTATCTAGCTGCCCAGATACCATCAGGAGTAGAAATAAGCATGAATGCATAATTAAAAGGACACCTGGGGTGCTCTCAGTGTGGTGCATTCCCATGTGAGTGTTAGATGCTGCTGCTGCACAGCCAGCCAATTGTATTTCTTATGTGGAAGAAGCACACTTACTTTGTTTGTTGTCTGACACAAAATGTTAAGGTATGCTCCTGGAAGTAGGGGTGTAGTGTTAGGGGCTACCCACCAAAACATATGACAAACCACCCGCCAAAAATATGCCCTAAAGAGCTGCTTTATTAGCAGTGACGTGGATGTAAATAATAATAATAATAATAACGTTCTTATTTATATCCCCACACATAAAATTTGTAAAACGTTAGACATTAAAAATTGGAAGAGGAAGTCCAGATTAAATGGAAGAAGGAGATAATGGAGGTGGAGATGGAGAAGAAGAAGAAACATAGGCTGGCATTTTGAAGATGATGATTTCATGTAAATGGTATGAAAAATGTTTGTGAATGAACAGCAGTTGTTGGATGAGCAGTTTATCCTACAGTAAATCCACCATGGTTTTCCCAGTAGTGATGTATGGAAGTGAGAGCTGGACCATAAAGAAGGCTGATCGCCGAAGAATTGATGCTTTTGAATTATGGTGCTGGAGGAGACTCTTGAGAGTCCCATGGACTGCAAGAAGATCAAACCTCTCCATTCTGAAGGAAATCAGCCCTGAGTGCTCACTGGAAGGACAGATCGTGAAGCTGAGGCTCCAATACTTTGGCCACCTCATGAGAAGAGAGGACTCCCTGGAAAAGACCCTGATGTTGGGAAAGATGGAGGGCACAAGGAGAAGGGGACGACAGAGAATGAGATGGTTGGATGGTGTTCTTGAAGCTACTAGCATGAGTTTGATCAAACTGCGGGAGGCAGTGGAGGACAGAAGTGCCTGGCGTGCTCTGGTCCATGGGGTCACGAAGAGTCGGACACGACTAAACGACTAAACAACAACAACAACAAAATCCACCGTATGGAAGCATCCCCTGAGCTAAAACTTAGCATCAGATGATGCCTTCCAAATGGTTTGCCTCTGCACACTACTTTTTCAGTCCTCAGGTTGTCAAGCTTTTCACATTTCAGTAAATTGCTTCCTAATTATAGTACACAGCAGCGACATGCTAAAACGGGTTGCAGAGGGAATGGAAAGTAAACAGTGTTAGAATGCACTTTGACACGATGCAAATCACACAGTGTTGATTCTGAAGCTGAGGAAAAAAACACTTGGCAAGTTATGTGCCGTTCTTTTCACTGATACTTCCTGGCAAAAGAAAAACAAAACAAAAAAGTGTGTGTGTGGGGGGGGGTGTCCTTTCCCACCAGTCATTTGCAATGCCGGGAAGTTCATAATGGTCAAAATGGCTCTTATCTTGACAACCTGTCTAACCATGTCCAAAGCAACCATGAGGAACATGCTATGGATTCCTGGCTCTAGTCTTGCTCATGTTACACTGAATGTGCAGCGAATGCAGGAAAGGGTTGGGGAGCTGGATTCACACCTATTGGCCCCACTCCAGACTCTGCATTTCCAGTGGAAGGCCTGAATGGATCCAACACATGTACAACTGTATAGGGGTAGATTACATAAGTGCAATCATGAACGCAGCCTTTTGCACAGAAATCCTACACATTTACAACTTGCACCTATGCAGGCACTGTTCAGATGTTCTGCTCAACATGCAGAGGTCTGGGATCTGATCTTGCTGTCCTCTCAACACACATTTTCTGTACCCTCCAATGTTGCACAAACAGAGCTATTAGTCTTATAATCAAACAGACTAAGGAAGGGGAGGAGAAATAACTTACTCTCCTGAGCAAAGTGATATGGAGGGGAGGGGGAAGTAACCCTCTCTTCCCCACTGCTTCTATTCTCTGCATGTTGCCTCAAATAGATCATTCAAAAGTAGTAGATAAGAGACTAGTTTATTCCTGCATTCTATCCTTCAGACGGCACCACATCGTCCTCAGGCATGATGATAATATTATTATTTGACCACAGCAGAAACTGAATATTGGAGGTTTAGTGCAGCCAAGGCACTGTGGTAGAAACTTTAATACAATCAGGATTGCTGTGGGTGGTGGGTGGGGAGACATCAGCAGTGGCATTAAGTAGCAGGTTTAGAGAAGGAAGGGAGCAGTTATCTGGCAAGTTTCACAAGGCCAGAGTGAGGGTTCTGGACAGATGTTGCCTTTGTAGCCTTATCTAAATAGCCTCTGCCCCGCTCTCAGAGTAGCACAATTAATTTCTTGGATGATTGATAACTATATTGCTAGCTAGCAATTAGTTTTTCTGGAAGGTCCCTTTCATGATGGGTTGGGCTCTGCAAAGCCCAGCTTCTCAAAGCATCCTGCTGCTAGAATACTCCATATACCTCTTTCCTCTGCTGCATGTTCAGGTGGAAAAAGGCTCAATCACCAAACGATGGCTGGGTGACTATAATCAAGCAACCCTAATCACAAAAACATGCCTTCTCCTCCTCCTTCCGCCTCAGACTTCCCCATGTTAGTGATAACTATGGTTTATTGTGACATCCCTGGTTTCTATAATCAGGGGGTGAATTGAAGGCCCAAAGAGTGGAAAATAACTCATTCCTTCATGCTTAGAGATTAGATAGTCTAAACCAGGATTGGAGATCCTGATGCCCTCTAGGTGTAACCAGACTACAACTTCCATCATCCTAGATTATTGCCCATGCTGGCTGGGGCTTCTGGGAGTTGGAGTCCAACAACATCTAGAGGGCCACAGGTTCTCCATCTTGACTATGTGCTCCTCCTACTATACACCACTGTCTACTACTATAAAAACAACAAAGAAACACATGGCACCTTAAAATGGCATCTTAAATCTATTTTGGTAAGCCACCTGTAAGGTGCATAGGAATCTAACAAGCACAGCGCTATCAAAAGTCTAAATTAATTTTTGCCAACTGGTGCCATCCAGATGTCTTGGATTAATCTTCCCACCAGCCTCAGTCAACATGATTGTGCTGGCTGGGGTGTATGAAAATTGTAGTGTGGCTCTCAGACTGTATGTGGCACATCAGGTACTTGAAACGTCCCCTTGTTTTTATGGCTGCAGTAAGAAAGGCCATGGGGACTGAAAGTTGACCGAGCATCTGGGAGGCTACAATGCATGCATAACAGGCATACCATGCATAGCTGTATGGGAGCTGTATGTTGAGCAGTCTCTCTCACGTCAATAATAGCAGGTTGTCCTTTCTAGCCTGCAAACATCAGTGGTGTACTGAGCTACATTCCAAGACAAGTCATCTGTGAAGGCCAGTTTTGGAGGCTAATTTTGAAGAAGAACAAGTTAGGCAAATCCCATCTGTGCCTTTAAAAGAGGGGGGAAAGGATGTCTTTGAAAGATAAGAAAATATTGCAGCGTATATATTCAGGGGTTTGTGAGAAGGTGGCAACGTTGGAGTTGAGTGTATTTTTATCTCAGCAGATGATTTATGTGTCTCATCAGTAGCACGGGAAGGGTATTATTCTCTTGCTCACACAGGGAAGGTTGCATGCAAGGAAGACCCTCGCAGCAGAAGACTTCCAAAGAAACGCTCTTATATCTAGGTGAACCATTGGCATCTCATTGAGACAGCAGTGGGATTTATCTTTTGGACTGGCCCTGTTTGATCCAATGTTAATTGATCTAGATCACATTAATAACAACCCCAACAGCTCTTTGTAATGAATGGGCAAGATCCTTGGCTGTGGAAGGAAAGCAAAGGGAGTGAACCCTGCTATATACACGGAGGCAGTTCTTGTGCAGGAAGCCTCATCCAGGAGCATCTCTCTCTTTGTGTCATTAGCTTCGTGTCAGTGCTGGATTTCCTCTTTCTCCTTTCCTTTGATTCAAGGCTGGTTCTTCCTTCGTACGTTAGTGTATATATTTCACATGGAGAGAATGGATTTAATGGGTCTAAAGCACCATCTTTTAAATTATTTAAGCTCCCTTGTGTTCTGCTCTTTCCAAACCCTTTGTTCATCTTGGCTAGATAAAGTGAGTTCCCTGCAATTTACTTGTGTTTAGGAGGAAAGGCTTTCTTTTTTAGAAGACTTTTAAAAAGCAAAGTCTTGTTTCTCTGCCTAGGCATTAAAGATCTAAAGAAACTTTTCGATTCTTTTTGGTAACAGTTGATGAATGCCCCAATTTTTGTGTATGCCAGAATTCCTCCTGCTCTCATGATTGAGCAGCCCACTGTACATTATTAAAGAGTCTCTGTCTCCCATTTAGAGATGGCTGAACATCCAGGATGGGAGTGCGCTGATCAAAGCAGCGCATCAAAACAGAGAACTTTCAGAAAAGTCTGGATATTTTTCAGATGACACTGCATATCCGAATGAAAAAGTTGCAATGTTATTGTCTGTGGAAGGGAAATTCCCAGTTCTTTTCTCCCTTTCCATCACAATCATTTATGTTATACAGTTCTCTGCGTTCATAGCACCTCGCATACATGATCTCAATAATTTTACATCAGCTGAATAAGGCAGGTCAATATTGTCACTGCTGTACTGCAGTGCAGATACATGGCAGCAGCTGGGTCTGAGAAACAGTAACTTTCAATATGCCACTTACAATACATATCTACTCTGAAGTAAGTCCCATTGGATTCAGTGGGGCATAGTCCCAGGGTTAGTAAATGGGCATAGGACTGCAGTTTTATTGAGACCATAACGTAGGTGAGATTTGAACCACACACTTTCTGGCTCATGCTCTTAACCTCTGTACTAGCTCCAATATATTTCTCAGAAATGATTGAGTGGCCTTAGAGGGCATGACTGCATTATTATCCATCCTCTGTTGCTGTTAACATCCCAAAGCTGGCAGTGTGACCCTATAGCCTTTCTGAAAATGCGTTTTCTGTTTTTGATACCTAGCATCATTGTTATGGTCATTATTAAGATAAAGTTTTGCCTATAGCATGAGGAGTGTCTTGGAACTGCATGGCATTATATTCTGTCAAGTCTAGGCAAGTATTAGTGGTGTAGTGGAAGGGGAAATAAAGAGAGGGTAGCTTGGGGACTTTTTCCAGGTCAGGAGCGATGATTTACCGTATTTTTTGCACCATAACACTCACTTTTTTCCTCCTAGAAAGTAAGGGGAAATGTCTGTGCATGTTATGGAGGAAATGCCTACGGGTGGCATGCCTACAGATTTTCCTCCTCTAAAAACTACATGCGTGTTATGGTCGGGTGCGTGTTATAGAGTGAAAAATACGATATTCTGCTGCTGCACTGGGTGATGGAAGGACCATCCTTTCTCTAGGATGTGAATTAGGTGAGAAGGAGACTTTCCAGCTTGTGACAGATTAGCACAGAAGCAGTCAGAGGATGAGAAAAATGATCAAGCAGAGAATGGATACTTCTTTACTTTTCTTTAATGGGGTTCCTGCTTCAGTCAAGCAGTTTAAGCAGCAACACTTCTGCTTTCTTATTAAAAGCTAAAGGCATTACAGGTGGCTTAAAATGTCTCATGAATCTCAATGTGTTTTACAAGTTGAAATCGATGCAGTCAGAAGGAAGCACCCACTGAGTTCGAAGGGGCTTGCTCCCAGGTTCACCAACTATGCATAGGATTGCAGCCACGCTGATCCTAATAAATTAGGTATTGTGCAATATAGCGCTGCTCTTTGGTGTGTATGTGTTTATGAGTGTGCGAATATATATGTGTGGATCTCAGTTGTGTCTCTGTGTGTAAATCTGTATGCATCACATGTGTTTCGGTTTGAGCACAGGTCTTTATGAGAGCCTAGCATGCTGTTTTGTTTACAAAAATAAACTAAAACTTGAATGACTTTAAGAGAATTGAAGAAACTAATATTTCCTGGGAGCTTAGCTGCCAATCAAGCATAGCAATGCTAAGAAAGTCATAACCATGGGGTTCATTTTAAGTACTGTTTATGTTTTTTCTAAACATGGCAATTGGGGATGATGTGATGATAAGTTCCTGAACTTCAAAAGTCACCACTACTGTAAATACTGGACAATTTACATTTCTTCTGGTGTCTAAGAACCCCTATCCCACCTTTAATCATTGCATTAATTAATTAATTAATTAATTAATTGTATTAATTAACAAAACAGCATCTGACATGTCACTATTTTTGCTGTTTTAAAGCAGTTTCTCAAATTAGTGTCAATTTTTCAGCAGGCTTTTGGAAAGTTTCGATAGTGTGTTTTCCCCTGCTATGGGATGAAGTCAGCACATGAAGTCAACTTTATTTTTTGTTTACTGAAGAGACATTTAAAATGAAACAGTAGAAATGGAGGCAACAGGAACAGCAGTGGTCCAACACGACAAGGCAGAATAGTGAGATAAATTTCCCCCCAAATACTGAGAAAATACATAATGTGACCTCTGACAAGCATTTGAGAATCACATTCTGGGAAGGAAGTCTCAAAGATTTTTGACAGGGTCCAAATATTTTTGTTAACCTAAACTTTCAAGAAAAAGTCAGGTCACGGAAACTGCACAAAAATGAAGATGAATTAATATTTGATATAGTCCACAATTAATTCTTCTTATGTATCTGTAGTATGCAAGAACATATTCCTTCACCACCCTCCTTTAAGGCTAAACCAATATGATTCTCAGATTTCTTTGTGTGAACCATTTCAGGAGTGCCAAGAATTTATTTTCTGCTTGAAAGTTTTTTAGCGTTATTTTTTTTGTAAAAAAGAAGAGGGGGGGTTCCATTCATTTATACTGCTTTCAATTGCCCTCATTCTCAACTGCATTCACTTTCCTCATGTCATGTAACCATATATGATTGACTACCTCCTATTATGACATCTTCTCATTTATTATATGATCTGTCATTGGCTGGGATGATCTATGTGGCTAATTCAGGAAAGAGAAAGAAACAGCAGTTAGGGGGAAAGATGATGAATCTTTGCTGTAGCCAGAAAGAAAATACTGCATGGAAGTCGCTACTGCTGATCAAAAAGTAAAAATAGTATTTGGTGCAGCACTCTTATTTTTAGGTTTCACAGACCCAACTTTTCGCTCTTCCCGATCCTTGCAAAATAGATCTCTGCAGAATGGAGAGCATTCTCTACTGGGCAGGGTGCAAAGTACCGGTACTTAACATGCATATACTAGTACTTAAACTGCTTTTGTTTCATTTTATTTCAGCAAGCCTAAGTGGGCATAAGTGGTGGTATGGTACAGAGAGTACTTTATGTCCCATAGTGAAGAATCAGAGGCTTCTGCAGCCTTAGTGGTTCCTTGAGGCTTTTGAAAGTGTTCCGATTTGAACAGTATGTTCAATCAAAATAAAACAAGATTGACTTTAACTGTCTCCAGGGAGCTGCCTTCTGAGAACCAGGAAGGTGTGAATTGAATGTCTGCCAACATTGTCTCGTTCACTTTCACCCTATTGCCAAACCTGTGAAGAGGTCAATTTCCCTGGTGTGACTCTGTGCAAAACTGTTTCTCGCAGATATGGCCTGTAAGTGAACGGCGTGCTGAGATCCAGGAAGCATAATATTTTACTGTGCACAGGAATGTGTTGAGTCTGTATACAGTGCCAAACGATGGCTGTAAGAAATATCACTTGGAATGGCAGAAGCTGTGCTTGGCATGGGTGGGGCTGCTTTCTTGCAGGTTTAGAGCCAGGCAAGGATGAAAAAACAAGGGGGCAAAGTTTAACAGAGGGTGCTTTAAGAGTTCTTTAGAAGCCAGATATGCAAATATGCACCAAGAGGAAATACTCAGCATATGTAGGAGAGTAAGATCTCCTTGGGAGGAGGTCATGTTTTTTCATGAACTCTTACAACTATACCCTATAACCTTTTTTAAATGTGGCTCTTTTTGGGGGGTGTTATTGGGTTATAGTTTTTCTTTTGATTTTTATATATTGTGATCTTTTCTGTGAACCGCCCTGAGTCCTCTGGGCAGTATATAAATTCAATAAATAATTAATGATAATAATAATAATAAATAATAATAATAATAATAATAATAATAATAATAATAATACAACTTCTTGTTGAGAAACATTAGCATGGGACCATTGTAACATATACTTAGAATGCAGACATGGAATGAGAAATCAATACACTTCATGTTATTACTTTCTTATTATAGGAACTTTCCCCTTTTGGAAAAAAAATGATAACCCCTTTGTTATCTAGTCATTTCAAGACAAGGTCATTTTTCAAAGCCCTGTGAGATTGGGAGGGAAATTATTGCAGAGGTTCTGACAAGCATAAGGAACTAAAATCACCCTAGGGAGCACTGGCAGACACCTTGCAAGGCTCCTTTTGATGCTATAGAGAACAACATTGATGGCTGTAATTATTTTTGATGTCATATAAAATCAACTGAAAAGGTCTGGCTGACTTGAAAGGGTATTTTGAAATGTCTTAATATACAGAGAGCACTCTTCATTATCCGAATGTCTCATCAGATAATCCAAACATTTGGAAGTTGTTCACACAGAGTTATTATGGGAGAGGACACATTGTGGATTAGATAACTGTAATTTTTGGATTAGTGGCAGCCATATGGCAACGTGACTGGCGATAAGCCCTGGTCCTGAGCGAACACCAGAGGGTGAGGCAAATCCCTGGGCACCCACTCCTAATAGCTGATCTGCAGGCAGTGAAGTCAGTCTGGATTTTCCTCCGCTCTGATGTTAAAACCCTAGAACCTCCCACTCAGTTACCTATAGGAATGCTGCTCCTGCTTATGCCCGTTGGCCCTCACCTGGGGTCTTGCAAACCAGGAAGAAATGCTGCTCAGAACTGCTACTCTTATTCTGACATGTTCCTCCATCCTTCCATTGGCCCAGCATGGGATCCACAGAACACCATAAAGGGAACCAATGGGTATAGCTATAAAGCAAATCAGTACCACAATCTCCTCCTCCTCCCTCCTCCTCCTCTTTCTCCTTCGTGCATCTACTTGCTGGAAGCAATTACTCGAACAGACCTGTCAACTCCACCAAACATTACACTGCAGTCTGCTGGCTCATGCTCCCTACCTTGCAATTTCTAATGCTTTCTGTCCTAGGCATGAAGCTATCCACAGTGCCATTTAGCAAAAGAAATAATTTCGCAACATGCTTTTCAATGGTTGTGTTGTCTCTTTCCCCCTTCCACTATTTGAAGCAACTGCTACACATCTCTCTAATTCACAAGACTAGTTCTCAAGAGCTTTTTCTTTAGATCACCACATTAAAAGTCAGCCTTTGGAGACAGGGATTGAAAACTGGCCCACTTTTTAATACAGTGGTACCTCGGGTTACAAACGCTTCAGGTTACAGACTCCGCTAACCCAGAAATAGTGCTTCAGGCTAAGAACTTTGCTTCAGGATGAGAACAGAAATCATGCTCCGGCGGCGCGGCAGCAACAGGAGGCCCCATTAGCTAAAGTGGTGCTTCAGGTTAAGAACAGTTTCAGGTTAAGAACGGACCTCCAGAATGAATTAAGTACTTAACCCGAGGTACCACTGTATCCCTTGTACTGTATGTGTGCACATGTTTAATATCCTGCAACCTTCATTCAGTCTTGTTCCTCTGTACCATTTGTATATACAGACATTTCTTGTTGCTCAGATGTTACATGGCCATTAAGTCTTGGAGGCCACGGCGGGTCTATTGAACCATGCACTGATGGCAAATGTTTGCAAGGCTGCTGCATCCTGACTTGAATCTAGTAACCTGAAAGCTGTTTTGAAGATTTCATCATCCAGATTCAGAACAGCTAAAGCATGTCAGCATCCAAACACTAGACACTAGAAATTAGATGCTGACATTCTTGAACTGTTCTAAATATTTGTATGTTAGAATGAAACCACAATGTAGGTGGCCAGGCTTGCTGAACGGCATTTCCCTCACCTTTGTTAAGAGTCCAGCCTTCCAAACACTGTCATATTTATCACAATGGGCTTGTGCAGGAGCACCATGTGGGCAATTCCACCCTTGATGAAGAAAGTACAATTACACAATGAATTTTGCGGGTGCCTTTGCAATGTGAATGTGACAAGAAGGGTGAAGCTGGCCTGGTAACTATCTAGCAAGCGATGATTGATCTAGGTTACAGATAATACCAAGTTTGACAGGTATGGCGCTCACCCATTTTTGACTTGTTCTGATTGCTTATCTGGACTACTGCCCTAATGAATTAAAATGATGCCACCCAGAATCAAAAGATAATAAGATAGCTGAGCGTAATTTTTTTTCTGGGTTAGAACAACAAAACCCCCACCAATGTGGCATAGTGATAAGAATGTTAGACTAGAACCAGGATTCAGCCATATGAAGCTCACTGGGTGACCTTCGACCAGCAATTATCTCTCCATCTGTGTATCCACCATGCATTTAAAAAACATTTAAAGCACATTCCCCTACCCCAAGAATCCTGGGAACTGTAGGTTGTTAAGGGTGTGGGTAATTGTAGCTCTGTGAGAGGTAAACTATAGTTCCCAGTATTTTGGGGGGGTGCTTTAAAAGTTTGGTGCATATGCAACCCCAGCCTGTCCTACCTCCCACGGTTGTTGTGGGGATAAAATGGAGCGGGGAGACCCATAGGCATTGCTTTGAGCTCTGTGGAAGAACGAAAGGATAGAAATGTAGCAAAACCAGCAACAACCCATTGAGAGTTCCTTTGCATGCATTTCCCTTAAGTGTTACTTTAAATGACCGCTGGTAAAGGGGAACTATAGTAGGGCTTTTCGAGATACATATTATTCCCAAGGAGTATAGTTACATAAGGGCTAACCAGCTGCAGAAACTCCCTAAAAAAGTGATCGCCAAGCAAAACTGTTGAAGAAGCATTCACAGCCATACGTACGTGATTCTCACAGTCTGCCAAGCACCCAAATCCAAACACTTTGTGCCTTCACATAATTGTGAAAACAAACATGGTGGGAGGGGGGAATCACACAATGAGCTTTTCGTCAAAGGCACTTGAGGATAGAAGAACTGGTGCGACAGGCAGGAGGAAGAAGAAGCTAGAAACTAGGGCACAGCTGACCTACTTTTTACCTATACTCAGACCCAGTCACACATCTAGTTAAAAGTTCTAGTAACTCGATTCTAGTCTTATTACAGATATATATTTTTCCTACTCAGGTTGTACTGGCACAGGACAAAGCATTCCTTCGGGTTTTTCTTTAAAAAGGTCAGTGAAAATCAACCCTTTCTCAGTCCTCGACAGGTGTGAAAGTAGTTTGGCTCTGCCAAATGTATAAATCGTCCGTTCCCTGGTTTAATCTTGGATTGGAAATAGAAGTATGGCAATGTCACCTGAAAAGTCTCAGCACAATTTTGAGCTCTGCTGGAGATGGCAATCCCCTAAAAGCCTAGTAGCCGGATTTGTCACATGAAATGGTTCCAGCCGGAATAAGTTTAAACTTAAAAGGGAGTTGCAACATAAATCCAGTTGAGATAGCTGGGGAAGAAAGCACCCAACTCTGTACACAATCTGAATACATTCGACTCTTTGAAATGAAATGTGGCCTACAAAAGTGTGTCCTGCTTGATAAAGTTAGCGGTATAATAAATGAACCCTCCTTACCCCTTCCATAGGGATCCTGGGACTGGCAGTCAGCCTGTATTGATTGAGTTGCACAGCTCTTGGCTCTTCCTGGAATCGCCTGATGGAGGCAGGAGAGGAGAGGACCCCAGATCTTTGCAGCGAGCCAAACTTCATCCTGTTGGGTCCAAATCTGATTCCATCCAACAAGCGGATCAAAAGCAGGTTGGCTGGAAGCTCCTCAATGCTGCAGAGGACCAGGGCTCGGCATTCAGGGCACCGAAGCTCCTTGTGTGACTTCAGGATCCTCTGGAGGCAAGGCTTGCAGAAGGTGTGCTGGCAGGGGAGTACTTTGGCCGAGACGTCCAGCTTCTCCAGGCACACTGGGCATTCTAGCATGTCAAAGAAGGGCGAATCATCCATACTCTTTCTCTCCCCTTTTCAACAAAGAAATCCAATTTCAAAGCAGAGCCAGAAAACTCCACATGATGTTTGCCGTGACCAAATACGTTGCCCAGGAAGGATGCTTGCAATTGTTAGAATCCGAAAATCGCCATCCTGTCAGGAGAAAACAACAGAGAGGGAGAGACCAGTTGCAGCACCTGACTACTTTGGTATTATGAAATGCATGCCACCTACAAGTCGAAGCAAAGCCTCATGAGCTGATTTGTATGGTGTGTCCCAACCCCCCCAAAACAAAGAAAGTTTGGCATTAGTCATTTCTGAATATAAGTACCAGTAAGCAGAATCATATCCTTTGGCTGCTGTGTGGCAGGAAGGAGGCACAGGTGATTATAAAAATAAAAATTAGAGGACCCCATAAATTCCACTCAAAGTGAGCTGTTGACACCAGGGCATCATGTTCCTATTCAGATGTATTGCCGAGGGATCAGCCCATCTTAAAAATGGCATGCAAAGAATAACTGTGAAAGCAGTAAAAAATGATCACTCCAGAGAAAAGCCAGAAGGTGTTCTGGTAAAACACATGGCTGAACACATTCCTGCCTCCACTCCCCTTTTCTAAACAGGCCAACATTGAACAGGCATCGCTCTGTTGGCCCACCCACAGTGCTTCACACTCTCTCAAAAAGGCATCTCTCTTCATTCTCTAGATTTTCTCATCTGCAAGTCACTTTGACAACAATCATTACTTTGGCATACCTGGGAGTAAAAGAGCCTCGCTTGACTTGAGGAGACTGGCAGTTTTTGTCTCTTGCCTCTTCTTAGCTGACTTAATCATCCAAAGCCAGCCTGAGAAATCAGTATTCCTCCCACAGCAGAAAAAGTGACTCAACCTGTTTGGCACCTTTCACAACTGTACACGGAGCAGAAGTGAAGCAGATAGGTAAATTCCAGATTCAAGTCCTGGCCTGCAAAAACCAGCACTGACCCATATCACACAGAGGAGTAGGTGTGTAGGGGTGTGTGTGTGTGTGTGTGTGGCTGAATAAAGACAGATCTAATGTGGCTAAGTTCTCTCTCCACCCCCTACCTTAGAAAGCAATACCCCCTCCCCACAACTCAGCGTTAGACAGTTCAAATCATTATCCACTGAACAAGTTTCACCCTGATGAAGAAGGGTCATAAGCTTTGGGAGTTAAAAAGCTTCTTCCAGAATGCTTCTCCTCTCTGAAGAAGGAAGCTGTGGAAAAAGAAAAAAAGAAAGAAACTGGAGCAAGCTACTAATTTCTGCGAGTGCTACTGACCTTGTGTTCATGACCCTCTTTAAAATGAGCTCAGCTCATGAAATAACAGCTTCTGATCTGGCTCTTTCCCTTTCTTTCACTCCCCAAATTGCAGCCGCGTTGAAAACTTTAACTAGGTGCATTACTCACTTAGCTCAACTTAACATGTGCTGCCTTGTTAACTCGTAGGTTGCCAAGCTGATCCTCCTACACATATTTCAGGCAAGGGGGAATGGCTAAGTCTGATTCTGAACCAGGAGTGGGGCTGTTGAGTGTACACACACACACACACACACACACACACACACAGGCTTGATGTGAGCTATTCTGGCTCTGTATCACTGTAACTTAGATCAGTAACTGGGCTCAGCTATTTTATTAACATTTTTTAAAAAAGCATTTTATGAAGCTTATCCTGTTTTAGGAACAGAGGAGGAGGAGTGTAAAAGGATGACAGAGAATAAAAAAAACACAAAACAAGCCTCTGCACAAAGGACTAGAAAACACCAACTAGCACGATAAATGCATTTTTAGGGGATTAAGAGGGTGAACTGAAGCTGGAGCTGTAATTGGGATCAGCTGAAAAGAGTATGATTGTGCAGAATTAAGCTACTTTGCATTAAAAACATCACTCTCTGCAACATTATTACTTTTTCAACAAAGCAAGATAGGAGAAATCTAAAATAAAAGCCCCCAGGTGATTAGTTTAGCTCTGGAGAAAGAAACAGATACTGTACGCTGCTTCTGAAATGCCAACCTTTGTTCCAGCCTCGTGTGATCTCTGTAGGACAGTTAATTTTGGATGTTCTCTTGTGGGATGTTTGTTCTCCATAATAAGAACTGCTTTAGGAAAACCTTGACAGCGTTTGAAATCTCAATTAAGTTGGTTGGTTTTTGTTTTGTTTTTTGTTCTTGTTCTAATGCATAGCTGAGCTTGAACTACATGCAGAGGTTTTTTTCTTGGATAAGGACAAGCTGATCTAGGGCAACTTGTGACACCAAGGATGAAATAAAGTATGGAATAAAGCAAGAGACATAGAAGCTGGAAGAGACCATGAGAGTCATCTAGTCTAGCCTCTTGCAACTCAGGAATCTTTCACCGAACGTCGGGCTTGAACCTAGAATCCTGAGATCAAGAGTCTCATACTGAGCTATCTGAACTGATCCTTTGCCCAGCTGTCTATCCTTTTCGAGGACAGTGGTAGCTACCAGCAACGCAGAAGAGTTTCCAGAGGTTGTTGTCTCTATTTTGTAATATTTCCACCACTGGAATATTTAGAAAGTAATCCTAAATCCACGCTACTGCCCATAGCATGGCAAGGCTTTAGGGAGTGGGGGGGCACTGCTGTATCTACTGCCCTGCCACACACAATGGACAGGGTACAAGGCAGGGGCAGGGGCAGGGGCAGGGGCAGGCAGATGGTTGTGCCAGTCTGGATTGGGCCAGATGCTGTCGTGTGACAGCAGTGGGGCCAGCCAGATTCTGAGTCGCCTCTGCCCTGCCCCTTCCACACACATTTGCACTTTCCTGAATTTCACAATGCAGTTCTCTGGTTGAGTAATACATTCAAAACCTCATAAAAAGGTAAAGGTAAAGGACCCCTGACAGTTAAGTCCAGTTGCAAACGACTCTGGGGTTGTGGCGCCCATCTCGCTTTACTGACTGAGGGAGCCAATGTTTGTCCGCAGACAGTTTTTCTGGGTCATGTGGCAAGCATGACTAAGTCGCTTCTGGCGAAACCAGAACAGCGCAACGCTGTTTATCTTCCCACCGGAGCGGTACCAATTTATCTACTTTCACTTTGACGTGCTTTTGAACTGTTAGGTTGGCAGGAGCTGGGACCGTACAACAGGAGCTCAATGTGTTCGTTGGCCAAAACAGCATACAGTACCCACATACATTTATTAGGAGAAATTTGCATTAAAATGTTGACAAATTTTAGTGGGTATTTTTTTTTTTTTAAAAAAGCAAATTGCTGTGGAAATGTGGAGAACTGAAGACTGGAAAAACGAGAACCAAAATTGAGGGTTTTGTCCATCCCTATAAAAAAAAGTCAACAAAACAAAAGAGAGTAACAATTGTTAGGTATAAGGTATACTATAGCACCTAATGCAGAACCAGAAAAGTAAGGGATCCCTGTCTAAGACAGAGAACTTGCTAGGATAGAGGGGGCAGTCTTACTACATATTTTGAAGGTGTGTGTGCATATGCGCACATTCATTAAATGCTCATGTACCTATGAAATTCAGAGGATTTCATTGCGCAGTGAGGTTTAGTCCTCTGCCTTCGCTCATTTCCACGTGGAAATTAATGCATGGAGGTGGGGCTGCATTTGTGCCCACGGGCTCCAATCCAGCTCTTTCTGTGTTCAAGATGCCATTTTCAAAGAAAGCCTGTGCTTACACCTTAGAATGAATGAGATGAACTTGCATGCTCAGATGTATAGGCGTCTGTGCAAACGTCACCTTGAGCATGCAGCAGTCACAGATATGACCTTGATCCCTCTCCCCATAGGTATGCATCAAGTCAGAGGTTGACTGACCTTATGTGATCTTGATACCCATGATGAAATGGATTAATAATAATGTAAATGGCAATGAACTGGACATCATGGAGTGAGCAATGGAAGAATGGGAAGAACAGGCAGGAGGGAGTATATCGGACAGCATTTTTCTTTGGAACTGATACTTTCAAAGGCTTTTGTTATAAAATAGTCCCAGATTTCATGGGAATCTTAGCAGACAAGTTCCATTTTTAAATATCCCCAAGGATAGGGTGTATTAGTTGCTAGTTACTAGATGCTACAAATTATAGATCTAAAGCTAACTGCTTGTCCTCCCACCCATAAATACTCCACACAAGTCCTGTATTGTTGCTCCCTTTGAAGGCTGGCAGAAACAAAAGATGTACTTACCTGTGTTTTCAGACTTTCAAACTAATGCCTGGGAGGAGAGGAACTAAATCATATTGGCTTGCGTGAACAATTGTTCCAAAGTTCCAGAAACTAATAATTTGGGGGTTGTTTTTTCCTGCTTGAAGTTATAATCCAGTAATAAGGCAGTGTTTTAGGTAGCATCTGCATCTGCTTTTCCACCCCTGGTATGTCTAAGGAAATAACAGGGCAGACCAAATGAGGGGTACTATACAAGCTTGTGATCTGAAATGGCAACAAAGTATCCTCTGTAGCAGCCAGCAAGCTAGAACACTTATTAGTAAGTAGATGTACTCATGAATAAATGCTCCAGGAAAGGTACTTCCACCGAAATACAAGGAAGAGTTGCTATGTGTGAAGTACAGTATTTCCTAATCACTCTTGGCAGCTGTAACAAATTACACTTCCCATAATTCTTTGGGGGAAGCTATAGCTGTTAAAATGGTATGAGAATGCTTTAACTGGTATTAAATTGACCCCTGTTTTTACTTTCAGATTGATATTACAGTGTTACCTTGGGTTAAGAACTTAATTTGTTCTGGAGGTCCGTTCTTAACCTGAAACTGTTCTTAAACTGAGGTACCACTTTAGTTAATGGGGCCTCCCATTGCCGCCGCACCATTTCAGTGGTCAATCAACCACAAGGTTCCATGAATTGGGATGCTGGGGAATTTTCATTGAAAAGAAATACATCTAAATGCAGGGTAAAGAAACAGCCATGTTTCTGTTCTGAAATGCGATTATCTCAGCAGTTGGAGTTTTCCAGAAAAGGTTAGCATGGGATTTACTACTGAATCAACCCTGGCGATCAATGGGGTGACAGATGTCGCAGCCAGATCGCCCTCACCAATTGCAGAATCCAAATGGTACCAATATTTTACTTCTGTCTTTAACAATCTACACAGTGAACTTAAAGGAAATGAGATCACTAAAAACAAAATCAATAAACTCCAGGAGTGGCCAAGGGTAGAAGAAGCGGAAATTAGAGAAATAGTTAAAAATTTTAAATCGGGGAAATCTCCTGGGCCTGATGGTCTACCAATAGAATTATTCAAGACCTATATAGATTGGTGGGCAGAACCCTTAGCTCAATTGTTTACTCTCATAGACAAAGAGGGGATCATACCTGAGATATGGCTAAGATCAATAATTATCCCAATCTTTAAAAATGGTGACCCAAAAGAACCAAGGAATTACAGACCGATAAGCTTATTATCAGTGATAGGGAAAATCTGCGCTAAGCACCTTTTATCTAAACTCCTTCCCTGGATGAAAAATCTAAATTTACCAGGGAAAGAACAAATAGGTTTCTCTAAAGGCTGCTCTACATTAGACCACTGCCTTATACTTATGCATTTGGTTGAAAAATATAGATCCCAAAGGCAATCTAAGATATATGCTGCTTTTGTAGATTTTCGTGGTGCATTTGACTCAATTGACCGCCCAAAGCTGTGGAGGAAACTCGCAGAATTAAAAATTGATCAGCGTTTATTGACTTTAATACAAAATCTATACTCTTCCAATGTCTGTCAAGTCAAACTTAGCACCAAAGGTCACCTTTCACCAGACATCCCAAACTCGAAAGGGGTAAAACAAGGGTGTATTCTTGCACCCTTTCTATTTAATTTATTTTTATCAGACTTGCCAGATCACCTTCAAAAAATAGAATCACATGCCCCTAAACTTAATCAGAAACCAGTTCCTCTCTTATTATACGCAGACGATGCAGTTCTACTATCACTAACGAGTCTGGGTCTGAAACGTCTTATATCTTCTCTGATCCTTTACTGTGAATGTAATAAACTCTCAATAAATTATGAGAAGACAAAAATTTTGGTCTTCTCGAATGGTTGGAAACTAGAGAAATGGAAAATAAGAGGGCATGAAATCCAACAAGTAAAAATCTATAGGTATCTGGGAATATTATTCCAGAGCAATTTAGGGTGGGCAAATCATCGCACAAACGCCATAAAACAGGCAAAGTGCACCTCATCAGCAGTTGCTCGTTTTTACTATCAGAAAGGTAATCAATTTATCCCTGCGGCCAATCAGATATTTCAAACAAAAGTGCAAGCCCAGATACTCTATGGAATCCCACTATGGGTCCAAGCATATAACAGTGATCTAAAAAAGATCCACTCCAGCTTTCTGAGACGTATTCTTGGACTCCCAGCTGTGATCAAATATGAAACAATGTGTGCAGAAATAGGCATACACACAATGGAATACTGGGCCTGGTCCACCTCAATAAAGTACTGGTTACGCTGCCATTTTCGCTGCCCTCCATCAAGCCTGCTCGCTGATTTGCTTCAAGACTCTTATAAATCAAGATGGTACCAGTACCTTGAAAAAAAGATTGAATCTTTAGGCATCGAGCTGGAGCCCCTATACAATTCTAATGAGCAATACATTTTCCATAATATCCTAACTAGATTAAAGGATGTTGAGAGACAAAATATTATGGCAGCAGTAAACAAAATTTGCTCCCCCGTATTCTATGATTTAAATATCTTAGATAGCAGAGCCAACTACGTCACTAAATTAACAATCCCAGCCCAACGTAGGGCTTTTATGCTGGCCCGGTTGAATGTTTTTCCCTCAGCTTTTGTCAGGGGAAGATACCAAAACATCCCTAGAAACAAGAGACTCTGCAGATGCTCTATGAATGTCCCAGACACTGTAGAGCATATTCTCTTTCATTGTCCATTGTACAGTACGCTCCGTCAACGCGTGCTGTCCCCTCTTCTGGGTGGCCTGGAACCCCAACAAGGTGAATGTGTGGGATTCTGCCTATCCGACGTTGACCAAAGGGTAACGGCGGGGGTAGCTGAGTTTTTGGTAGCAGCCCTCCAAGGAGCAGGTTAACAAGGAAAATCACTGACTCTATATGTGTATATATATATATGTTTGTAGCCAACCGCTGCCTTCTTACATATACTTCAAGTCACTTATATGTTACTTTTTCTTTTACGGTTTTATCTGTACAATGCCTAATAAAGGTTTGATTTCAATACTACTGAATCACAGGCCCTTCCTCAAAAGACGGCATGGCTTTTTGTTGATAGCAGCATATTATATACAGTGGTACCTCGGGTTAAGTACTTAATTCGTTCTGGAGGTCCGTTCTTAACCTGAAACTGCTCTTAACCTGAAGCACCACTGTAGCTAATGAGGGCTCCTGCTGCTGCCGCACCACTGGAGCACAATTTCTGTTCTCATCCTGAAGCAAAGTTCTTAACCCGAGGTACTCTTTCTGGGTTAGCAGAGTCTGTAACCTGAAGCGTATGTAACCCGAGGTACCACTGTATAGGCATTTTGGAGAATGCAACCTGACCCTGTTCCAGTTTCTTTTCTTTTTCTTACATATTTTTATTGAACAAATTTAACAAATCAAATTATAAATTAATATAACCAATTACATTTCCCCCTTTTCCCCCTCCCTCCCTCTCCCACCCACCAGAGACTTCCCTTAGCTTCCCTCTCTGATTTGTTTATACCTGTTATTCTCTGCATGTTGTGAAATTGTACATATCATTGCCTTGTCTATCATATATTCTACTAATAAATTTGTGGATGTTTATTCAAAACCTGCCAAGGAGTCCAAATCTTTTTGTTGTCTTTTTAAATCGTTTGTAAAAAGTTCCCATTCTTCCTTGAAGTCACAATTGTCATTCTCCCGTAATTTATATATTAACTTTGCCAACTCTGCATAGCTCATCAATTTTTCTTGCCATTGTTCTTTGGGATTTCCTCATTCTTCCATCCTTGTGCTAACAAGATTCTTGCAGCTGTTGTAGCATACATAAATAAGTTCTTTATTTTTCTTGGCAGGTCTTGTCCTAAAATCCCTAACAAAAATGCTCTTGATTTTTTTACAAATTTCATTTTAAACATTTTTTTCAATTCGTCATATATCATCTCCCAAAATTTTTAACTTTCTCTACATTCCCACCACATGTGATACAAAGTACCTTCTTTTTCTTTACCTTTCCGACATGTATTTGACCCCATTTTATACATTTTTGTCATTTTTACTGGTGTAATATACCAACTATACATCATTTTCATATAGTTTTCTTTCAAAAGAGAGCAGTCTGTAAATTTCAAATCTACCTTCCACAACTTTTCCCAGTCCTCAAATTGTATATTATGTCGAATATCTTGTGCCCATTTGATCATAACGGATTTGACCTCCACATCTTTTGTTTCCCATTCTAGCAGAATACTATATGCTTTCTTCAGCAGCTTCACTTCTTCTTTTATAACCTCCTTTTGAAATCTAGAAATTGTATAGCTAAACCGTTTTTTGTTATCTTCCTTGTACATCTCCTATAATTTTCAGTAATGCAGCCAACTATGAGCATAGTCTTTGATTTCCTCATAATCTTTTAATTTCCATTTTCCTTCTTGGTCTCTCAGTAAATCTCTATATGTAGGCCACTTCCCCTTTTTACCAAGTGGTTTGAGTAATGAAGCTTCAATTGGTGATACCCACCAAGGTGTTTTTTGTTCTATTAAACTGACCCTGTTCCAGTTTCAATCTCATATGTGGGCAACAGTTTAAAAGTTTAGCATAACCTGACCTTGAACACCAGTACCTGAGTCCCTTACTGAATTACCTTCTGGAAGAGATACCCGAGCAGCAGAGAGTTGGCCAGAGTAAGGCCTGCTGGTGAGAACAATATTGCCACTTTCAAAATTGGGCAGAGCATGCAAATTACAGAACTACAAAAAGCATAGTGGTCATGTCCCAGTTTCAAAATTGTGTTGGTCATGTTGTGAAACCCACACATCTTGCCACAATTCCTCCTACATAGTTCCTGCACATATATCAAAAAGCAGTTTGGCAACTGAGTTCCACATTTGTAGGTGGCTTATTCTTGGCTACTTCTACTAGTATGTAAAACTACTCTTAGGTAAATAAATATACAGGGCTGTAGCAAATGGAATCATTATGTGTGTGGATGGACTTAATCTCTCTCTTTCTTCCCTTCTCTCTCCAGCACCACCACCAAATCTGTTCCAGAGGGATGAGGAAAACCCAGAGGAGATTTGGGGGAGAGCGTATGTGAGAGGAAGAAAGGGAGGGGAAGTTCCACTGTGCTAGCATAAATCATTTTGTATGTGCCATTTAGTTGCACAGTTGGACCCTGCTAGAGTCACCAGTTTTAGGCTCCTAGCACTTTACGTAATGCTGGTGTTAATCATCGTCAACAAAACAAAACAAAAACAACAAAGCAAATTACAGTAGCGGACTGCAACAGCAGGAGGTTCAAATTATACATTATGTACAGGAAGCACCCATTTTAATGTGTCTGACAGCAGACTTGGATAAATCGGTAGATGACTGCATTAGCTAGTTAATAATAGACCAGAAATGAAAATGTAAATTTTCATCAGAGCTGTCATCTGTAAAAGGACGTTCATTGCTGATAGCATGGATGTAAACAAAATGCTTGTAACATTTAAGCCAGGCAAGGTGTTTTCTTCAAATGCTTTTCCAGAAAAGTGTCTGTCAGCGCAAATTAGTCAAATTACAGTGCAAATTAGTCAAGAGATTCTGGTATCTCCAAAAAAATTAGTCTTTTTATCTCACCGCTTCCCAAAGGAACTCAGAGCAGTGGATAAGTTTTTTATTTCCTTTGCCCACACAACAAACGTGCAAGGTGGGTTGTATCCACAAAGCGTCTCCTTTGTGGCTGAATGATGATGCATGGGTTACATTCCAAGACACTGCACATTTAAGTGAAATTGCGTATATTTGAAACACCATGGAGAAAGCCTGCAAACACCCCTTTCCACCCCTGCTCCATCCCATCCCTTTTGGTGATGTTTTTGGGTCACCTCTGGGTTTGGCATGATGCACGTGTGCCTAAAATGGCTACTTTCTATACTAATTTCAAACAGTTAATTAGTAGACAAACTCAAGGTATAAATTTTCATGTGCATCAATTATCACGGGGGCACAGAAATCAACCAAATCAATCAATAAAAATTAAGAGCGCACTAAGGAAGTACCACCCTGGGTGGTGGTTGTTGCCATGCAATGGTCAGGATCATCCCTGTCCAACTCTGAGGCTTCAGAGTTGGAAGGAAGGCTGGGCACTTGTCAAACTTGCTAGAGCCTGGGAGCACAAGCTGCCTTGATGTCAAAGCTCGGCTCTCCTTGAACCCCACTAAGCACCAAAGGCTCTTCACACACCAAATTTTAGGTGTAATATTTGGAAACCTAAGGGCGTACCTGAGAATACAATGTATGAATGTCACAATCTGGTGTTTTTGAAAATGTGTGTGTTATCCAGCTACACTAATGAGACAGCCAGGATTGTCTGGGGCTCCTTGCTTATGTGTACTCTTAATCTATATTTATTGCTGTGTAGCCCGTGAAAGGGCCATCAGACATACATTGGAAATCGTATTTGGTTGTTGTAGTTTTGGAGTGTGGGGAGCTTCTTAGCACCTCCTGTAACTTACAATTCTTAATTCAGATTTTTTTTAATAAAAAAGGCGGCCATGACAGTAAAATTTGTCCCTCTCTACCCTCCCCATAAACTTTCAACTATATATCTACGAAAGCATATATATATATATATATATAAAATCAAACATTATCATGCACCCCATATTTGCTCAGGCACCAAAGGGAGGAAGTTCTGAAGGTGTGGGGCCACCACAGAAAAGGTCTCCTCTCTTATGGCCATGTTCCTCTTAGATCTAGGAGGCAGATTGAGATCTCAGCATGTGAGAAGGATGGTATGTATATCAGACAGTTTGGACTGAAACCATGTATGGCTTTAAAGGATAAAACCAACACTTTAAATTCAGCTTGGATGTGCACTGGAAGCCAGCATAGCTGATATAATGCAGGAGCATTATACATATATTTATTTGTTATTTCAATGTTTAGGCCGCCCTTCATCAATTTATTGATCCCAGGGTGCATTACAATATAAAACAAAACAAAACAAACAATAAAGCCATTCTGCACCTTAAACAAACTTGTTTGCATTTGAAAGCATACATATTGAATTTCAGAGCAGATAAACAATTGATTAACGGAATGCAGTCTCAGTTACATTGCTTCACTGAAAAGGCCTAAGGAAATAGGTTTGTCTTCAGCTAGCCTTTCAGTCTGCCCCATGAACATTTCAAGTGCTGTTCCATTGGCAGGACTCCCTCTCTTCCGACTGAGTATAATTATGCAGTTACCTGCAGTCCTTTGTTAAAGGTGCTGGGAACTACCGTAGATTTCTGTGAGGGGTGAACTACAGCTCCCACAGTTCTTTGCGGGAAGCAATGTGCTTTGAATATGCTTAAAATGTCGTGTTTTAAATGTACACAACATTGCTCTTTCTGTTGGTGGTAAAATCAAGATTTTCTTTAATCTGGAGGTGAACCTTTCTTCTTGATACTCTGCCTCTTATTTCTGTGATTCATTAAAGCGAAATGGCTCAACTCAGCTGCCAAATAATGACAAAACCCAGTGCAGATTCTGTGCATTTGAAAGGATTCCTGTCACTATGAAATGTGCACACATCTATATGCCTATTTCCTTTGCCTCTGATGATAAATCCACTTTAACGTTGTCCTTCAAAGACAACACAATTTTATGTCTTACAAACCCACCCCGTCACCATTTTACTTGAGCAACTTTCCCGTTGCATTTCATCGCAGCAATTGTTGCTTCTCATGAGGCGCTATCAATGTTTCATATCAAGGTGTCCTCTTAAACTGTAATGTGAGAGAGCCAACTAGAACTGTTGAATTATACATCGCCTAGCTGCATGTAAGCAGCCTTTTTTTGTAAGTCCAAAGCTATCCCTTGCTGAACTAATTTCTGGGAAGCACCGTGAAAAACCCCTATCTATGGATGAGCTTCAGATGAAACTGAGCCCCAGGCATGATGCAAGATCCCGAAAAGTCAGATTCAAAATCTCCTCTGCCTACAGTGGTCGAGTTTTAAAGCAGGTATATGAAGATGGACAGGAACTTGAAATCCCGCAGGAGGAATATCCTCATAGTTTTCGGCACTGCAGCTTTGAACCCAAAGACGACTTCTTTGGGCTTGGTGAAGCCCCAGGATCTGGGTTTTGTCCATCAGCTAAAATGAATGCGCAGAGGATCAGTGTATTCAGAGAAGGGAACAAATACACCCTCACGGGGAGCCCTTCCCTCTTAAATGACCACCAGGCAGAGGAGAGCCATATGGTAAGTAATGTTTGTTTAATAATGACCCATTATGGAAATGATTGTAAAATGGCAAATGCGGTAGTCAGAACCTAGTTCTCATGTTGGCCAAGCAACTCTTCCTATGCCTTGGTGTTTAGACCTAGGTGTGCGACAATGTAGAGTTGCCATACTTCAAAAAGTGAAAATGTGGACAGAAAAGCTGTTGAGCTTTTCTTTTCTTTTCTGCTAAAGTTGTTGAGCAGCCCTAGCAACAATGGGATGTGCAGTATGAAGTACAACCTGCGTAAAATAGCTGGGAAAGGCTACAGAATACATAGGAAACAAACAAACAAACATCAGCCAGAAAACCACTGAGAGCTTTAAAATCAATATCTCCGAAGAAAATGGCAGGATTTATGAAGCACTTTATTCAGTTTCATTCCTTATTGTGAAAAGTGAAATCCAATAGGACACAGACAATGCTTTTAGGTTCTGCAGCACTTTTTCTTCAGTGAGAGAAAGCATTTTGTAAAACATGAACGATGAAGGGAACAGCGCAGCTACCTTTTTGCCTTCTCCTTCCTACAACACAGGTGTGTTTCAATGTCCATTTACATACATGGGAATGAAGGCGCAACAGACCTAATGCTGGTAATTTCAAATGGCTTTTGATTCTCGCTGACTCTGAGCCACCAGGTACTCAGAACCACTGCAGAATTAAAGACGATGGTGTTGACCATCAAAATATTACCTGATCCAAATACCTGAAGAAGTACCTCACCCTGCCCTGTATCAGCCAGCCTGTTTTCTTAGATCTGGTGGGCTGTTTCTTCTCATTGTCCCACCACCAGGAACAGTACATTATATGGTGGTATGGGACAGGGCTTTTTCTGTGGTGACAGCCTGGCCTATGGAATCTCTCCCCCCCCCCAGCCTGCTTTTGCTGTTTCAGGCGAACTCTTTTTTCATCTGTTTTCCTGGACTTTGGGAGGTTATTAGTAGTTATGTCACTGCTGTGAATGAGGAGTTCAGGTTGTGGTTCCTTGGGCTTCTTAAGGATCTGCTGTGTTTTTGCTGCTGTAATAAGTTATGATGAATTGGTTTTATTGTAATCTTCCTTTTGTTCTTATATTAGCATCTGCCCTGAAATCATCTAATGAAGGGTGGGCTAGAAATGTTCTTATAAGAAATGAAATGAAATGAAATAGATGCATCCTTAAGTAAAACCTACAAAAATGAATGATTTGAAGTACATCAAGGATACTGACCCAATGGAGCATGTAAGCATTGTAGAAATTCCAAGGGACAGGTAGATACAGGTGATACAGATACCTGAGAGCTTGCTCCAGCTGCACTCCCCATCCCAAGGCACACAGGGCAATCTACTATTCTTGGTCCTGTGCGACTCTTGTTATAGGTGGATATTGTCTACAGTGGTTTTTAAAACTGTGTTTTAATGTTACTTTTAAGTTGCCTTAGGAAGAATTGCACCCTGCAAGACAGAAATAATGGTAAAAGATGAAAGAATGAATGTCTCCTTGCAGGCCCAGGACCCGCACTCTCCCCACCTCACCAACCGGGCTAGAAATGAAGGACACCACACCATCAGAATGGGATCGAATCTGGCCACAACTTTATTGACTACAGATGAAGAGGTTTGGCATAGGCAATGGGTAACCATTTACTTCTGGCCTGCCTGCCGGAAATGACATCAAGGGTCAACCCAACAGTGGGGATTCATATGACTTACGTCAAATAGGGGGATCCCTGCAGGGATCACTGCCTTGAGGAGTGCTGAGGCCCAGGCCCCTGTCTGGGCATATGGACAGAAGCAATTCCTTCAGAGATACCCTACTTCTGGAGGGGGAGCTGAAGGTACAACCTCCCCTCCATCCAGGACTAAGGTTACCCAGTGCCTAAACTGCCAAATTTGTGATGATTGCTATGAGGTAGGCCAAACCCTCAGGCCAAAGCTAATTCACCTGACAGGCAAATCCTACCCGGCTCTCAATATGGCAACCATCATGGCCACAGCAAGGCCAAAGCAGCTGTGAAATGCATTGTTGAAGGAGTGCGTGAGTGTGTTGATGCAACGAGGTGAGCCGAGTATCAAGGGCTGGCGCAGGCTGGCTTAAATCCCCCCAGAGTGGACCTAAGAGAAGCCTAAATGTTCCATCATGCTCACCCCTGGGGGCGGATCCAGCCCTCTGAGCTGGCTAGCCATTGGCCAGTTCAGCAGACTGGCACGGAGCCGGCTTCCATGCCAGGAGGATGTGAGCCAGAGCTCACATGATGGCTGGGGAAGTCCTCCGGCACTAATGACTCCCGTTGTGTTCAGGGAAGGAGATGTTACCCAGCCCACAAGGTCGTTGCGCCCATGAAGGGGTAAGCAGACTTATTTGGACCATTCCCACTTCACAATTTCTGCTTCTCATATCCAGGAGCCACTCACTATAGGAAGTATCAGTCACTGTTGCTGGTTGTGGGAGTCATCAAAGTTTCCAGGCAAGAATGGGGAAGCTGAGAAATGTTAGGAGACCCCTATTCCCTTCACAGAGTTAAAAATTTCCAGTGTGGTATACAGTGGTACCTCAGGATGCGAACGGAACACAAAACGTGACGGTGTGTCTGCGCATGTGTGGGTCGCATTTCGCCGCTTCCGCACATGCGTGTGACAGCATTTTCAGCGTCTGCGCATGCGCAAGTGGCGAAACCCAGAAGTAATGTGCTCCGTTACTTCTGGGTTGCCGTGGAGCGCAACTCAAACACACTCAACGTGAAGCGCATTCAACTCGAGGTATGACTGTAACAATCAATCCCTCTTCCCAGGGAACTCTGGAAATTATAGCTCGGTGAGGGAAGTAGGGATCTCCTAACAACTCTCGGCACCCTTAACAAACTACAGTTCCTGGGAATCTGTGGGGAGAAGACAAGACTGTTTTAAGTGGTATGACATTGCTTCAAATGTGTACTGTACAGCAGATGGGGACCTAAGAGAGCTGTTGGACTTTCAATTTACATGTTCCCTGCTTCATTTCAGAATCCCCCTGTTCTAGATATTGGGAAGATTATCATCTACACTAGCAATCTGAAAATCATCCGATCACCACTGACTAAGAAGGAGCTGGTGAGAAAAATAATACAGGATGAAGGACTCGAAGACTGGTCCTTCACATACCACGAAGGAAGAGGAGAAACTTGCAGTAACCCAAGTGATGAGAACATAAAGGAGACTGAATGTGAGCTTGTTCACAACGAGCATATGCAGGTAACATGCATGGTACATTTGGGAGCAGATGCAGGCATTAAGACGTAAGGTAGTGGCATCTCCCTGCTCTAGAGATGTAAAAGTATATGCTTCTGCATTAAAAGAAAAAGGGAAACGATGACATCCTCCAAATGTTGTGATACGAAATCTGTCAGTTCCAGGACTTATGGTAGAGGTGGGGAACCTCAGGTCCAGTGGCTGAATGTAGCCCTCTGTTACAAATACAGTGGTACCTTGGTCATGAACTTAATTCGTTCCGGAGGTCCATTCTTAACCTGAAACCGTTCTTAACCTGAGGTACCACTTTAGCTAAGGGGGCCTTCTGCTGCCGCCACACGATTTCTATTCTTATCCTGAGGTAAAGTTCTCAACCCAAGGTACTACTTCCAGATTAGCGGAGTCTGTAACCCAAAGTGTTTGTTACCTGAGGTGTTTGTAACCTGAGGTACCACTGTAATTGAAAAGTAATACAATGGGACTTTATAGCATGCTAATGAATAAAATTAGTAAACAAACTGATCCTCTAATTCAGATTGCCACGGCTTTAAAGCTTATGGGATATCCAGTTGGGGAATCCATTGCGCTTAAATTAAATAAACGGCAAGATATTGCTTTGTAGCTTCAAAATTGTATAAAAAGAGTCTTTGCCTCATTGATAAAGTGAACATTTCTAAAGAATTTATATTTAAAAACAAGGCATCAGGGTTCGAAACAATGGACTGACTTATGGGACTTGAATGGACATGCAAGAAGGTACCAAAGGGATATTTCAGGATGGGGGCCTTTGGCCCAAAACAAGGTACATAAATGAGCCGTAACGTTGTGGGTGGTGCTCAGCTATGTGTTGCTTGCAGTAGACCCATATAAATCAATGATCATGACTAAGTTAAGTCATGTGTGACTAGTCATTAAAATTCTGAAATCAGACCTGTGCAAATTGAGGAAATGTGTGTCCATTTATTTTGCGTAACTTGTACAAGAAACAAGGGAACATTAGCAAGGAACTAGAATCACAGGGAGGAACAGATATTAGTATTCCCACTAATATTTATCAAGCAAACAGATAAGCTAGATGTTCAAAAACCATAAGAGCCATACACATCTTAGAGGGATTTAGCCTGCCAATTGGATTTACTTTAGGTAAAGGATTCTGTGAACTGGTGTTAAGGGAGCTTATTTTGATCAGTCCCTTTGTATTTCAGGAAGCAAATGGTGATATCAGTTGCTCCCAGTGTAAGGGATCAGGCTCTGCGCCCTGCTCTGTGTGCCACGGAAGCAAGTTTTCAATGCTGGCGAACCGATTTAAAGAGTCCTACAGAGCTCTGCGATGTCCAGCTTGTAACGAAAATGGCCGGCAACCCTGCCAGACCTGTGTCCAATGACTGTATCTACTCTCTGGCTTCCTTTTACTTCCCTCGTTTGCTTGTTTTGTGTAGAAAAAGAATCCTTCAAGTTTTTATGTCTATTGTATTTACCTCTTTGCACTCAGGCTACACCTGCAGGTATAAAAGTGTTTGTATGCAGTGTTGATATGTTACATAAGGCGGTACCCATTTAAAAATAGCAATTCCCTTCCATGACATTAAAAGTGCTATGGCTTGCTATCAGCTTGTTAACAAATTGGGCCATGATCCAGCCAAGTCTCATTGATTTCAGTGGATGAGATTTAAGATTAACTCTCCAAGTGGAATCATTTTTAAAGGGCTTAAGTTTGGCTGAATCATGTCCTGGGTTCTTTTAGTTGACACTCCTGTTCCAATTGAGAAACTCTAATTTGTGTCCCCGAAGTAGCAGCATTGAATAAGTACCATGCTAACAGCAGCAGCAGCAGCAGAACTCAAATGAGGAAGCCAAATGAGAGAGAAGGTTTTCCTTGTTGCATAAATTGGGTTATTTTTCATAGAAATCGTCTCACTTCCTCCTATCCCCTTTCCCACAAGAGATATTGAAGTTTTGCACCTATTGATAACTATATCACAACTCCTGAACACATGTTTACCCTAACTTTGCATATGTTTAGGCTAATGGTATTCCTCGTAATTTGTAATCTGATTTCCTGGTTTCAGGTTATGGGTATCGTAGGACAGAAATGAACACTCCTTTTGCAGCTTGCTAGAATAAGGATCCTTCTAGATTCAATCAGCAGCAGAAGCATCCACACCTCAACTGATAAAATAAATCATAACATGTTATATGATTTATAATTTTACTTGCCCTTTTGCCTTGAACATTTGTGATCTTTTTCAATCCACACCCGATTTTGCATATAGCTGCACATTTATCCCTCCTGAGGTGCATGCCGTTTTCTGCAGATCTAGCTCATTTCAATTTTATTGTTATTAGAGCACACTGTGTTCTTTTCCTGCATGATTTAGGCAGCACCTCCCAGTTCTAAACACTACCATAGAGAAGGAGGGAGGGAAACGCCAGTGCAATGGGGGGAAAGAGAGAGAAAATGTGTATTTTATGGCCTTATTCAGAGAGATGCTGCCACTGATGTTAATGGGGGAAGTTCTGCCTCTCTCAGGATTCACTTGTTAACAAATGGAGCTTGTGTTGTTTAAAATGTGTCCCCAGTTGTAATTTCTAAACCATGAACTCTAATTGCTGAATGCTTAGCATGCTACCACTTGCAGCGCCAAAACCACTACAAATAAGGAAGTAAATGAAAGTGCTTTCTACTGTTACTCTGTTAATGTCAAGGCTGGCTTTGCTTACATATGAGATCTAAGGCTCTTGATGAGCTAAGAGATGCCTCACATTGTTTGCCTGCTGAGTTCGCAAGGATAGCCAGTGTAATTTATGGTCAACTGTGTACTTTGGGATGTGTATGTTAGAAGATTTCTCTGAAAACAGATGTATTAGTAGCACTAATGCCATCATATTTCTAAGACCTGACTGAATTCTCTTAATGTTGAAATTCTCAAGTACGAACCCCATTCTGCTTTGAAGATTGTCTTTGCAAATGTATAACTACTGCTAAGGCTTTTCTCAGTTCTAAAAATGCCTTGAATTTTAATGGAAGCATGGCTAGTGCACAAAATGGGGGGGGGGGTGCTTCAGATGTTATCCTTCCATCCACATAGAACTTATGACCCCTGTTGTATTTCATTTCTGAATCATTCCATGTCAGTTTCGCTTCACTGCTGATTCTGAGACTGAAGCCTACCTCAAATGTGGCCTGTGACTTGTGAAAAGCCAGAATAGCACATGTTTACAATGGGGGGACAGGGGGACAGACAGCTACGTATACCCTGTGTGTATGGAAACTTTGCCTTTCCATAAGCAAAACAGGAGTCCTGTGTACAGCGTTGACTCCCAGCCAATGGCCAGGATGCTCAAAACACTCAAACAAACAAACCACTCAAAAATCATTTTCCTTCAGGACTCCAAAAAGATTGAGTGCTGCACTGGATTGCATTAGCTTCAGGTTACCACATTCTGAAATGGGCATGGCAGCAGCTCAGCTTTAGGCCTTTCAGTGTGGCTATACGTCTTATAAGCCATGCAAATGCCATGAAATGAAAACTTCACATCAGTTCCGCAAATTATATGTCTGAGCAACAGACCTCAGTCTTCAAATGTGGGTCTAAAATAAAGGGATATATAGTATTTGATCTAAGGCACTGAAGTGTCCATTGCCTGGTGCAGAACCCTTTAGAGTCAGCTATTTCCTGCTTTGCAGTCACCCTCATCCCCAGGGACTCCTCACACCCCACTTAGGCTCACTTCCTGAAAAGGATGCCAGCTGGGGAACAAAGGATATTGGGGAATAGACTGAAGGGCTAACAGCAGTGATTCAGTCCCACCATGTGTTCCACTGCTGGTGCTTTTAATCACACCCCCATCCTCTATTGTTACCTATAGGTGTCATTGGGGCAGATCTGCTTTTGAAGACAGAGGTCCATTGCTGTCACATCTGCTGAGAACCTCAGAAGCAAAATTCACATTTGGCTGCATTCTGGCCATTTGAACGCCACTCTAAAAGGCAGCACCATCTTTATGACTAGTAAGTAATAAGGCAAAGGCATCGGCTAAGAGGTTCTAAATACAGTAGTGAGTAAATTCTAGGAGTATCACTGGGATTGCCTTAGAGAAACAAATTTGGGTCAGGTTGTTTGGCTGTGATCTAAAAGGTTTGTAAAAGCACTGGCATCCACAACAGCCTTCTACTCAATTCAATAGGGATAGTTCTGCACGCATAGTTTGGAGATACACAGTAAAGTTCTCACATGAAAATACTCCATGCTCAGGTGGGAATACCATCTTCACACAGCATCATGTATGTCTACAGAGTTTTTCAATCAGGTCTCAGATATGTAAATGCCATTGGTCAGATTCCTTAATCATTGCTTAGATTGTGATGTTCTGAAAATTTCCAAATGTATTATTTGGAAATACATCCCACTGAAATAAATGGGACACACCATCAAGAAATGTGTTTATGACTGACATGTTAGTGATTTGGTGAATGTTTTTGTTGTTTAGTTGTTTAGTCATGTCCGACTCTTTGTGACTCCATGGACCAGAGAACACCAGGTACTCCTGTCTTCCACTGCCTCCCACAGTTTGATCAAACTCATGCTGGTAGCTTCGAGAACACTGTCCAACCATCTCGTCCTCTGTCATCCCCTTCTCCTTGTGCCCTCAATCTTTCCCAACATCAGGGTCTTTTCCAGGGAGTCTTCTCTTCTCATGAGGTGGCCCAAAGTACTGGCACCTCAGCTTCACCATCTGTCCTTCCAGTGAGCGCTCAGGGCTGATTTCCTTAAGAATGGAGAGGTTTGATCTTCTTGCAGTCCATGGGACTTTCAAGAGTCTCCTCCAGTACCATAATTCAAAAGCATCAATTCTTCGGCGATCAGCCTTCTTTATGGTCCAGCTCTCACTTCCATACATCACTAGTGGAAAAACCACAGCTTTAACTATACGGACCTTTGTTGGCAAGGTGAATGTTACTCTCTTGGATAAAAATAATAAAACTGCAAGGTTTCATGTGAACCTTGTTAAAGCTCTCTTTTTTGTTCTATAGTAATATCAAGCCTTTCATGCTTCTCTGTGGCAAGCATATGACCCAGTAAACTACCCTGGGGACTTTTCACAGGGTGGAGTAAGAAATGCATAAAACCAATAAAACAATACAGCATTGAGACAGTGACAAGTACTGCCTAAGTGCCATTATTATTCATATAAGTAAACACGAACAAAATATTTCAACATCTATTTGCCTATCACAGCCAAGCTACCTGTGACAGAAATACTGAGCCGAGCATTTGCACAAAAGGAAATGTTTTACCAGGCTCATAAATATAAAAAAGACTGGTTCCTGGTTTTCATCTCTTGGTCACATTGCAACATGATCAAAAGACACAGCATAGCTCTATACCCGAAGCACACTGAAATGCACAATTTCTTCCTGTGGGGTTGTTGTTATTATTTTCCAGAGATGTCAGATGGCACAAGATGGCAGGAGCACTTCCTACAGGCCCTGGAAAATATTTTGTCCAGCAACAGGGGCATCCTGGATTGGGAAGCGGGTAGCTTGTGCCCGTCAACTTGTCACTCATGTCACTGGAGAGACATAACAACAGGCCATGGACCCATTTCTGCAGGTCCAGCCACAAGCCTTAACCCCGTGGTTCTCAAACTGTTTTCTAGCACCACACTGATTTTTTTGTTGATAAGAAATATAATAGGAAACAAAAGAAACAACTCCTAGCAGTGCTTGATTTATAACAACATAGAACACAACTACTTTATAATATGAACATGCCACATCCAGAAAGTATAAAGCAATGAAGCTACTTAAGTACATGAATCATTCCCAAAATATAATTATAAACGAGCCTCTTGCACAGTACCTTAAGTATGTACACAAACTCAACGAGATGAGACGAGTAAGCTTACTTTTGCTGGGTAATCTCGTTTATATTAGGTCTAATTTGGGACAAACTATTGTTTCCTCATCAACACAAAGAAGCCTTTCTCTTTTCTGATCTTATATCATATTTGTTAGAAAAGATATCCATCCTAACTGTTCGATCAAAAGCAGAACATTGTGAGCCCTCCTTGCCATTTCTTTCTCTCTCTCTCTCCCGCCCTTTCACGTCAAAAGCCAGTGGTAGCACTTTCTCACACACTAATGTGACCAAGAATTAGAATTCAGGGTGGCTGAAAGGGAAGAGAGATAGGGTTACATAGGTAGGGACAGGATAGGGGGTCCCCAGGGACAGGAAGCAAATTAAACCCTGGTCATAATGGTGTCCCTGAGTGTGTCCCATTAATTTCTCCATGTACGCGAAGGGCTGCCATTCAAGTCTAAGCTCTGCACTTAGGGTTTGACTGCAGCAAATGTGAAAGCTGCCTCCCACCATTGTCACTGGATGGCTCTCACTGATTAGGCTTCTCTCCAAGAAAGTGCAGCATCCTATCTTCTCCTCTCCTCATCTACCTACATTGCTGCAGTATAGAAGCTCTCCCTCTCTCTCTCTATGACCAGTCATGACAAGGGGCATTTTGCAGGCTCTATAAAATTAACAAAGTGTGACAACTATCTAGTCATTAGGGAGGTCCAAAATTTTGAGGCTAGTTACAAATGACAGTGTTTGAACTAATGTGGGTGAGAGTTGAAGCTATGACTATATTATGATCTAAGTGCTTTAACTAAACTTCTAGATTTTTTTTTTTTGGGGGGGAGAATATCCATTTCTGTTTTTAGAAAACACAAAGGTTTTGCACAAGAGTGCACAAGATCTTCCTATTAGTGTTATATTATAAGCCTGATGTATGTACTGAGATTGGTCTCCCAGGTAATCCCCAGCATTTACTGTGAGAATATCTCCTCCAAACTGGGCATGTGGCAATTGGTGGAAATAGGTTTCTTTCTTTGGTATTGGAGGCCACTGGAAACAAAATGGCTAGGCAGGGGTCAGCAAACTTTTCCAGCAGGGGGCTGGTCCACTGTCCCTCAGACCTTATGGGGGGCCAGACTATTTTTTTTTGGGGGGGGGGGGAATGAACGATTCCTGTGCCCCACAAATAACCCAGAGATGCATTTTAAATAAAAGGACACATTCTACTCGTGTAAAAACACGCTGATTCCCAGACTGTCCGCAGGTCGGATTTAGAAGGCAGTTGGGCTGGATTCGGCCCCCATGCCTTAGTTTGCCTACCCATGGGCTAGGCTGTGTTTGGGTGGGAACACAAAGAAGTTGGAGTGCTGAAATAGAGCTCATCCACTGAAATGTCACCATGCCCACAAAAATGGGGGGGGGGGAGTGTTCCACACTAGCAGTGGCTGCAGACTGTATAACAAGTTATTTTTTCATTTATCAGATCCATTTTAAATGTGAAAAGGGGGCTGGCATTATGATGAAAGCAATGTTATGTGGATACTGCAGAAAACTTCTGGACCTGACCAGGACTGACTTGACAATAAAATCCTGCCTGGAAATGCCCTTTAAGGTGGCACAAGAGTCTCTGTGCAAGAGACTTAACTCTCTGAAAACTGTTGCCCCGTCCTAAGGAAGTTTATTCTTTGTGTGACGTGCTTCCAAGCTAAATGTGCACAGGGTATACGCACTCTTACCCGAGAGTTAAATCCTACTAAAGTCAACAGGGATCTACTTCTGAGTAGACACGCAAAGGATTGCAGTTGGGTTTCTCTCTTGGCGTGGTGATTCTCACTATGCCCGTGGAAAATGCGGTATTATGGCTATTTTTAGGAGTATATTTCTGTTTTCAGAAAGCCCGGGGTATTGTTACATTTTCTCTCAAGCATTTCCGCAAACTTTGACCCTCTGAACAAGAATCAAAGAGAGAGAGAGGAAGGGGGCGTGGCTTCTGGCACACGTGGGGGAATTGGGCTGCGTAATTGGATTCCGGAGGGGGCCTCTCTCCACTTCGAACGTCATTAAGGTTCTACGGAGAATGCGCCTTCCCCCGCGTAAAGGAACGTGGGAGCGGCCACGCGCCAGCGCCGAACACGTGTCGTTGTGTTCCCGCGTTATGAAGTCCCCAGAACAAAAAAGAAAAAGCACAGTTTGGTTCCAAACAACAGCGCAACGGTCCAATGACTCCGTAACCGTAGCGAACTTTTCTCTCCCCTGCCCACAACCTCCAGAGAGGCCTAAGCCGCTCAGCCCCGTCTGGGCGCGCGTTTGCATTGTGACCTAGGGAGGTGTTACTCGGAAGGCAACGCTGCGGCCCGGTGCAAAACGACGTAGCTGGAGAGCGGGTGTTGGTGCAGAGAGGGGGAGGGAGGGGGCTGCCGGAGCCTGCGCGGGGAAGGGAGCGGCGAGGCCCTCGAGCGAGCGCCGCCGGCGTTTGGGAGCAAGCTGGCAGGAGGGGGCCCGCTCGAAGAGCAGCGGCGGCGGTTGCTCGGCTCCCGCCATGGGGGTGACCGTGGAGGCGCGCAAGGTTTACAGATACCCCTTCGAGCAGGTAGTGGCCAGCTATCTCCGCAAGGTAAAGAAGGGGAGCTCCTTTTCTTTCTTCCCCCTTCCCCGAAGCTGTGTGTCAGGCCCCGTTTCCTCGGGCTCAAGGGGGTTCATTCACAAGTGTGTGTGTGTGTGTGTGGGGGGGAGAGGATAAGGAGGAGAAATGGCGGCAACGGTGCGCCCCAGCCCAATCTTTATATTGAACACTCCACGCACGCCCTCTCCAGTCTGGCAAAAATAATTGGAAGTGCTTTCCAGCCTCCGATTTTCTCCTTTGGTTGTCAGCAGAGCCCCGACTTCAGTGTCCCCTTGCAGTTTTCTGTTGCTGGCCCCGTAACACGCGGTGAGGCCGAGCCTTGGGGGTATTTTTTTTTGGGGGGGGGGTTGCGTCGCGGGTGGGGGCCGTGCTATCTAACCCAGCTGCCATCCTCCTGGCTGAGACAGAGGCTCCCCGTGTTTATCGGATGGGGGTGTGAACGCGCCTCTGGAGCTCTCCTTCCCACTGCTACCTTTCGCACGTGCTCTCTCTCCGGCACGTTTTTCGCCCTGGCGATTGCTGGTGGGCGCTGCTGCTTTTCTCGCTTAGTTCTCACTAAAGTGTTACTTCACCAGAACTTATAAATACCAAGGCGCTCCTGCCCACTCCTTTGAATTGAGACAAGGTTTTTTTGTGTCTTCAGAGTGGACTCAGGATTTTTATTGGGGGAGGCCTTTTGTTTTTTCGAGGGGGGCAGAACCTCAGTTAACTATGTATATTTATGTATTTTTATTGATTTGGAGGGGGGCAGCTGCCCCTTCCCCCCATCTACGCCCATGGTGTGTTGTATACTTTCCAAAGTGCATGTCTTCATCTCCTTGGTGGAACAGCCAGGATGAATTCAGAATCAGCATTCAAGATGCCCTTCACAGATTGGAGAACTGGGCCAAAACTAACAAGGAATGTCAATAGGAGCAAATGTAAGGTTCTGCGCTTAGGCAGGAAGAACCAGCTGCTCAAATGTAAGATGGGGTACACATGGCTTACTGGTAATACACGTGCAAAGGATCTAGGGGTCTTAGTGGACCACAAACTAAACATGAGATTCCAACTAAATACCAGGAAGAATTTTTTGGCAGTAAGAGCCAACTGTGGAATGGACTCCCTTGGAAGGTGGCAAACTCTCCTTCCTAGGGTGCTTTTAAGCAGAGGTTGGATAGCCATCTGCCACTGATGCTTTAGCTGAGATTCTTGCATGATTTTATGCTCATCCAAATACCCTTAAAGGGAAGCCACACATGTGATGTATCAACAACAACAACAATAATAATTTATTATTTATACCCCGCCCATCTGGCTGGGCCTCCCCAGCCACTCTGGGCAGCTTCCATAGAAACCAAAAATACACTAAAATATCACACATTAAAAACTTCCCTGAACAGGGCTGCCTTAAGATGTCTTCTGAATGTCAGGTAGTTGTTTATCGCTTTGACATCTCGTGGGAGGGCGTTCCACAGGGTGGGCGCCACTACCGAGAAGGCCCTCTGCCTGGTTCCCTGTAGCTTTGCTTCTCGCAATGAGGGAACCACCAGAAGGCCCTCGGCGCTGGACCTCAGCGTCCGGGCAGAACGATGGGGGTGGAGACGCTCCTTCAGGTAAACTGGACCGAGGCCATTTAGGGCTTTAAAGGTCAGCACCAACACTTTGAATTGTGCTCGGAAACGTACTGGGAACGTACTCAATCAAACAGCAATCAAATGTGGGAGTTACAAAAGCATGGATGATGGTCCCCACTTTTTAGTACTGTACTGCAACTTGTATGGTTTTGTGCTGGTTTTACGCAGACTTTTGTACTGGTACTACTTTCATATTGATTGTATTTAGTTGTTAATTGCATCTGTGTTTTATTGTTTTTAATTTGCGAACTGCCCAGGGGACATGGTTAATTAGGCGGTATATAAATGCCACAAATATCTAAATAAATAAAGCAATGAAAATATGGAGCTGATAAAATGCACTTGTGCCTTTGGCTATAATCTGGCAGCAGGCCATGGCCCAAGAGAATGCTAGCCTGTAAAAAATTATTCACAAAGGGGAGCAAATAATATCCATGCATCTTGTGTGGAGTGTAGACCCTGTCCGGCTTCATCTACCTGCCACAGGTGGCCAAACATGGTTGCAGAAGAAGCTGTTGTAGAATAGGGCATAATGATACCCAAGCCTGTATTCATGTGCATATTTTGGGGGTAAGGTTTATCCCTTTTATGTTATTGTAGTCAATTAACATTCTTCTATCTTTTTGATGTATTTTATATTTTGTTTCATGTATGCTTTTACAGATGTAAGTCACTTTGAGACTTTTTGTTGTTGCAAGTGATGAATATCTGCTATCAATACTACTACTAATTAATACTGATGTGGTTAGGATTACATACCGTATTTTTCGCCCTATAGGACGCACTTTTCCCCCTCCAAAAATGAAGGGGGGATCTGGGTGTGTCCTATGGGGTGAATGCAGGCTTTTGCTGAAGCTTGGAGAGCGAGAGGGGTCGGTGCGCACCAACCCCTCACTCTCCCGGCTTCAGAAAGACATCCACAGCCTAGGTAGCCCTGCGGGAGTTCCCGCAGGGATGTCTAGGTTGCGGATAGCAGCCTGCTTCCCGGAGTGTCGGGCGCCCTGAAGCAGAGCGCCCCCCGCGCCGGGCAGACATCCGTAGCGTGGGGAGCCTTGCAGGAGTTCCCCGCAGGGCTCCCCACGCTGCGGATAGCAGCCTGCCTCCCGGCGGGTGGAGCGCCCTGATGCAGAGCGCCCCTCGCGCGGGGCAGACATCGGCCAGCCCCACAAGCTCGGGGGACAGCAGGGAGGCGCAGCGCCGCCATCCCGCTGTTCCTCAACCTGGTTCTGTTTCCCCGACCTGCTTTGGGGGGGAAATAAAGGAAAACAATTTTTCCTTTATTTCCCCCCAAAAAAACCAGGTGCGTCCTATGGGACGGAGCGTCCTATGGGACGAAAAATACGGTAGTTAGCCATAGCATTCACATCTGGTTCTGGTTTGAAACCTTGGCTCAAATGAAACCCTTATCTTGGGTTACTTAAAAACAAGAATGCCAGAGATGGAATCTGAAAATGACTTATTTTTTGTATTTCCAAAGTGAGATTATTGGAGCTCACATCTGGAAGCAAGCCCTATTGAAATTAATGAGTTTATTTTTAAGAAGGAATGCACAGGATCACATATTAATTTGCTGCTTTTGTCAAACTGTTTTGCTACCATTTAATAACGTGCTACCATTAGTACAAAGGAGTCCAGGCCAGTGAACACATTGCCTTCAGCTCCCAGAGGAAACCTCAGTGGCCTTGCGTGAACAGCCTTACCCCAACCATTCCTGGGGATGCTTAAGACTTAGGTGCTCCAAGTAAAAGCAGAAGAGAGGAATCGAAGGCAGGGAGCTAGTGCCATCCGCTTCTGAAGTTGGCCTGAGAATATTTTGTATCATTTGTGTGTTAATGTTTTGAACTGTCAACAGCCTTGGATGCCTTGGCAATTAAGGTGGTGTATAAATGCAATAAGTAAATAATAAAATGAATACTGTACTGTTATGTTACTGTTTATTGATACATTGTGTAACCATATTGATAAGATGTAACTATAAAGGCACAGTTCTTTGCACTGTCATCTTAAGACTGAAACAGACTGCAGGATGTGCGAGAAACATCTGTATTCCCCTATTTAACTGCAACCAGTCCTGAGGGTGGGACGCGGGTGGCGCTGTGGGTAAAAGCCTCAGCGCCTAGGGCTTGCCGATCGTAAGGTCGGCGGTTCGAATCCCCGCGGCGGGGTGTGCTCCCGCTGCTCGGTCCCAGCGCCTGCCAACCTAGCAGTTCGAAAGCACCCCCGGGTGCAAGTAGATAAATAGGTACCGCTTACCAGCGGGAAGGTAAACGGCGTTCCGTGTGCGGCTCTGGCTCGCCAGATGCAGCTTTGTCACGCTGGCCACGTGACCCGGAAGTGTCTCCGGACAGCGCTGGCCCCCGGCCTCTTGAGTGAGATGGGCGCACAAACCCCAGAGTCTGTCAAGACTGGCCCGTTCGGGCAGGGGTACCTTTACCTTTACCTAGTCCTGAGGGTAGAGTGGCTGCAAACCCCCATCCTGGCTGGCTGGGTGGTGGTTGCAGCCCCTTGTGCTGCCGCCATGCCCAGGCAGCCAGAACTTGCAGGGGCAGCTGGGGGTTAACGTCCACTCCTGGCTGGCTGCATCACAGGACAGGATTGCCCACCAAACAGTGTTAGAAACTGAGATATGAAAGCCAAAAGCTAAACCTATGAAAAAAAGACAGTCACGGAACCAAGAAATTACACAAAACAAAAGAATTGCCGTGAAAATCCCTGAAATGAGAAATAATCAACTATAGAATTGAATTAAATAACAAAAATCAAAAAAATTAAGGAAAAATTAACCTAAAATTAAACAAAGACTTAACGAGATGCCGGCTACAAAACTCATTTCACTGAACTAATCAGTTTCCTCAGAAGGAAATAAAGAAATTCTAAACCTTAAATGATTTTAAGCGATATCAAACAAGTTTCACTTTTTTATAGCAAGAATAGAAAGCTGAAAATGAATGAACTGCACCTATGTTCATTTTTCACATGGTCTAGTCTTTCCCCTGCCCACCCCCCTAATATTCTTGAGAGGGTCTCTTCTCCAGTCTTCAGAGAGTGGCTGGAAGTGGGGAGGCAAAGAAAGGTCCTCCTTTCCTTCCACTCTGCAGTTTTAATCTGAAATCTTAGGCGCAGTACTGCACCCAGAGCTCAGAAACTGCTCACGCCAATGAAATTCTCTGTCACAAAATGCACCCAGAACAATGAGAGTTTCAAACACTGCCACCAAAATGCCTATGTTCAAACTAACCAAAAAAATGTTTCAGGTATGCCAAAATGGTATGTGTGCTATGCATTCAAATAATTTAGGGCATGCATGCACTCCTCACTAGAGCTCCATCAGTTCACAAGTCATTACTGATGTAACATAAATGAAAAATGGGTGTCATCAGCATACTGGGGGAATTATCTTGAGTGCAAGTAATATAAGACTGTCTTTCCCAAGCCTTTGGTGCTTGTTGTGGAGCTTTAGGGAGAAACAAAGTCTTTATGGTGTGTGTGGTTTTTAGATGACAAAAACTAGAGGGAGAGACCTCTATTATTTTTACCTTTCCCAAACCTAGATAAGAGATAATGCACTGCCTCTACCTTGGGACTCAAGGGAGTAGCAAGTATATCTCTTGTTTCTTTTAAATAAATAATAGAATTACAGAGCTGCAAGAGAGCTTGATCAGTGGCCTGCTCAATGCATGGTGGGACAGCAGTGTCCCAGACAGATGACTCCACATCCTTTACATAAATTCCTCCAGGGAGGAGAAGCTCTTGCTGTTTCTTCTCTAAAGTGCATCACAGGCTGGGTCTTACTATCTCATTTGGCCTTGAGGTTTGGGGAAGGTAAAACACACCAGGAGTTTTCTCTGTGTCTTTTTTACTTGTTCATAACCCCGTTGCAGGGACGCGGGTGGCGCTGTGGGTAAAAGCCTCAGCGCCTAGGGCTTGCCGATCGAAAGGTCGGCGGTTCGAATCCCCGCGGCGGGGTGCGCTCCCTCTGCTCGGTCCCAGCGCCTGCCAACCTAGCAGTTCGAAAGCACCCCCGAGTGCAAGTAGATAAATAGGTACCGCTTACCAGCGGGAAGGTAAACGGCGTTCCGTGTGCTGCGCTGGCTCGCCAGATGCAGCTTTGTCACGCTGGCCACGTGACCCGGAAGTGTCTGCGGACAGCGCTGGCCCCCGGCCTATAGATGTGAGATGGGCGCACAAACCCCAGAGTCTGGCAAGACTGGCCCGTTCGGGCAGGGGTACCTTTACCTTTACCTTTAACCCCGTTGCAAGTGGTAGAGATCCCAGCCTCTCGAAGCTTCAAGCGCTCACAGAAGAACACTAGATTGACTCTTGGGGGCAAGCTTGATGTTACACACAGATGCCTAATTCTCCCCTACCAATCTTTTAAAATGAAAAAGGAGCCTTAGGGAGTTGCCATCTTCCTTTTGAGCGCTCCCCCTTACATGCTGGTCTTACCTGATAGCAGCTGGTTAGAAAGGGCTATTTTCATTTAAGAAAAAAAAAAAAAAGAGGTTACATGCATCTGTGTTTGATGTCTGGCTTCGGTGTTCAATTCCTATGTGTATTTTCCTATTCTTTTATTGTTAATCTGAATAGAAGTATAGAAACTGTTTAATTATAGATGTTCATAATATGGTGACTTTATTGCCCTCTAGCTGTGGCTTTTGAGAAATGAAACTGAAATTTAAAAGTAATTGCTATTTCTTTGCCAGTTTTTTAATCGGCATACTAAGGTCAGATGACCCTGCTCAATACTATCTCTCCTCTGCTCAAGGGGTACAAAAGGACAACTTTTTAGCAACCTGGCACTTTTCATCCAGTGGAATGACTTCACTGGCAGGCTTGTAGTTTTTGCACCATACTTTCTCTTCCTACTTTCTGTTGATGCTGAATGTAAGAGATTGGAGAGGCACTGCCACTGAGGTATTCTTCCACCTTATATCTAGCAATGTAAGCTTTATTGCAAACTCTTCTGTTACCAGTTTCATTTTTATCTAGTTTTGCTTCTCAGCATGTGCATTTCTCTTGTAATTAATGTGACCCCCATCTTTACAGATCATCATTGTCTCTAGTAACAGTGCAATTTTTGCACAGTGCATTTCTTCATGTGTGTATTTTGGTTTTTAATTTAATCCAAATCTTTGTGTGAAGTATTGAGTCAAACAATTCCTATTAGTTTGGGTCATGCCTTTCCACTGTAAGCTGCAAACCTGCTCAATTAAAATCAATGAGGTGGCTATTTTTATTTTAAAGACTGATTTCACCCTTTGATTCAGAATTGTCCAGGATTTGTAAATGCTATGTATGTCAGCTGATTTCATGCAGTACGCCGCTGTTATCTACACCAGATAGGTCATTTATTTCTGCATGATCTGTTGTTGTTAGGCATACATTTAATTGTTCTTTCTCTAGTGATTGATTGCCAGTTTCCTTGGTTCATTTGGGTTGTTGCTTGCAACCCTGAGATGGTGTTGGCTCTACTACTCCAGTCCAGTATACTGACAAATCTTTTTCCTTTTTGACTGCCTAAATACTTAGTAGAATTCCTTCTCATTTTCACTAGGATGCAGCTGTGGTGTGACCATTCTATAGTTTTGCATTTTCTGTCTCTGACAGCAGCAAAATGTTAGTTTGGATTATTCGTTTTCTAAAAAACCACAAACTCTGAAGATGAATCTAGACAGGTATCATCTTAGCACATAAAAAACCCCTAGGGTAGCCATGTGATCCATAAGAAAATAAAAATCCAGAAACCCATAGTTGGATAATACCTTTATTAGGACCAAACAGAAAATGTGTTAAGCTGTTATCCAAGATGTATGATAGAGAAAGGACTATGGTTCACCTGAAGCATGCTTCAGCTGGCAAAAAAGGAAGGTTCACTTGGCATTTGATTCAGAGGCTGTATGTGTGTTTTTGAGGAGTGGATGCAAGGGAAAGTAGCATTTACTCCTCAGCAGTAAAAACTGAACTTCTGTGTGCAATATGTATCTGTAAATAGCCTGAGAGGTATGATTGTGTGGGAAGGCTGTCACTCCATAACATTTTGACTTGATCTTGAACACCAGATTGCGCTGAGACAGACCTGTAGTTTTAAACTTAAAAGTAACTAGGTAAAGGTAAGGTAAAGGGACCCCTGACCATTAGGTCCAGTCGTGTACGACTCTGGGGTTGTGGCGCTCATCTCGCTTTATTGGCTGAGGGAGCCGGCGTACAGCTTCCAGGTCATGTGGCCAGCATGACTAAGCCACTTCTGGCGAACCAGAGCAGCGCACGGAAACGCTGTTTACCTTCCCGCCAGAGCAGTACCTATTTATCTACTTGCACTTTGACATGCTTTCAAACTGCTAGGTTGGCAGGAGCAGGGACCAAGCAACGGGAGCTCACCCCCTCACGGGGATTCAAACAGGCAATCTTCTGATCGGCAAGTCCTAGGCTCTCTTGTTTAACCCACAGCGCCACCCGTGTCCCTTGAAAGTAACTAATAATATTGAAAACAGAAAGCATTTTAGTTTTCCTGCCCAAGAAAATGTGAAACGTGCCTGTGCTTGGTCATGGGAATGTGAGAAATGCTTTTGAAGGGTTGAGGCAACTAATTTGGGGGAAAATTGTAATCTTCTGAGGAATGCTAACTTAATCCTTGTGAGTAAACTGCATTTCCCCCCAGCATTTGAGCCATAAATTCTGGTTGCTAGTGTGTATGTGCGGGGGACGGGGACATTTCTTCACTGTCCATCACATCCACGTAAACATGTTGTGTGGCAGCCATTGGCAGCCAATGTCCCCACTGTGGAAGGACATGTGGATCCACAATTGGCCTCCACCCGTGTTTATGGAAGACAATCTTTCTCGGCTACGAGTGATCACCAAAGAAGAGGATTACTAATTGAGGAAAAAACCCACACCTATGATGCTCCTACAGTTTTTGTACCTACTTTAGGTGTGTGTGTGTGTGTATGTATGTATGAGTTGCTCCTGAGTGTTGACATTTGTTCTGCACCTTTCTTTCCCAACATGCCTTTCTTCAACTGTCAAAGTTTTTTTTTTTTTTTAATACGGTGAGCAGTCTTTCTTCCCATGGCAAGCCGTTGCATAATTCTATGATTCTATATCTTCACTCCTTTGGCTACTGTAAGGACAGCAACATAAAGGGAGCTGTTTCAATTGCTCAAATCATGCACAAGGACCCCGTGGAATCTCATCTTTGCTCTGTGCCATAACTACTAATGTAGAAGGAATGAGATCTGAAGCGGGTGGATGCTTCACCTTGAGTAAAATAAAATACCAGCCACTTTAGATAGATTTTGAAAATGGCAACTTGGTTTCTGACTTCTACTGGTTTGTTTGTTTTTTTGGTCTCGTCAGCCCCTTACTGTGTTTGATATGTGTTCTCTTACTAGCTGTGCCACGCATTTACTAGAGTTTACTTTATGATACATTTATTTGCTGTGATATCCTCGAAGCCTGAAATCGTTGGAACTGATTTCTTTCCCACTGGGATTTAAAAGAGAATCCTTCAAATATATTTTGCAGTCCTGTGATGCTTCCATTTTTTTAGTTGCATTTGAGCATGTGTACTTAAATATCAACTCAGTTCTTGCGTTGAAGGATTTTGGTTATCATTACAAATTATATTAAACCATGCTGAATTCTCTGTGCAGTCAACTAGAAGACTAGATGGTTCTCTTGCTATGATTTAATTTAAGCCATTTATGTGTTTGTGAATGTTATATAGCGTGCTTGCATTGTATTTTGGTTTTCATCATATTCTAAGGATTGTGTCTTCTCTTAACCTTGCTGGAAGTCCCATTTGAAAAGTGAATTCATGCTGACTTTTGTGATACTTACTTTATTTTGTCTTTGTGGAAGGTTTGTATGGAAAACAAATGTTTTTCAGAAAAAGCAGTACATAAAGCAAAAACAATATTAATCAATAATTGCATACTATGCAAACACAGAGTTTCAAAGTAATCCATCTTTTTCAACAGAGCAGGAAAGTCACCATTATAGCTCATCATATGTCAGAATTCAGTGATGAGCACTACTTGATCTTCACACCAAGAAGTGCTTTCATCTCCCTCTCAAAACAGCCTCTCGCTGTATCATAAGCAAACGTCTTTATAGTGTCATTGGAGTGGAGTTTCAAAAGCAGTTGTGACCTGGTGCTTTGTAGAGGATGGTAGAAGGGGAGAGAAAGAATTACAGTCCCAGTAAGAAATTCCAAAGTCTTCTCCACATGCAAGCTTCCTGAATTGTTGGCCTCTTCTTAATGTAGCATGGCATCTGTTAAATTTTCAGGAAAATTGAATCTTTTTAATACGTCTAATTAATATATTGGAGCACCCAGCAAAGTGAATCACATAATTGCAATAAATCATAGGGATTGCTGTGACCTGTGGGTGATCTTAAGAATGAAGATTATATCTAATGTATGCTCATTATATATTATATACTATTCTGCAGACAGGTTCTGTGTGGTTCTGACATAAGATATATTATACCACAGAGAAGTAGCTCCTATGCCTCTGTGATAAACATGAGCCTAACCTTTTCCTGGGTCACTGTAAAACCTTTTGTATCTTTGGTCTCTGATGGAAGACGGTTGTGCTGTCTAACTTTAAAACAAAGCTTCCAGCTTGGTGATAATAACACACTAGTATTCAATATGGGTCCAACCTGGGATGCTTGTGATTGGTACCTTATTCGTAGCAGGTTTACAAGACACCTCATAAGGACGCCACTTTCTCATTCAACTGTGAAATCTGCTAAGCAGTCAGTTTTGAAGCTTTGGAAGACCTGATGAGCATCAGTTAATCTGTAGGGATTCCAGGAATAAACAGCCACAGTGCATGTTTTTCCCTTTACACACACCCCTTGCTGGTTGCTGTCTCCTACTTGCATATTTGATGCACTTGAACAGTTGACCACGAGATGGCATCATATCATTTTTGAAGGCTGTGGTCTAGTTGAAGAAGTTTTCGTTTGTTTTTGGAAAGAAATGTTAACAGTGCTCACCAGTAAAACAGAACTTTCAGCTAAGCTCACTCATCCATATATTTCACCTGTGCAAAGCAAATGCCCACCAAGCAGTGAAGAATGCTACCATTCTACATATCTCTGGGATCTCCTCCTCCTCCTCCTCTCTCTCTTTTTACATGTAACTGATAGCTATATGTAGCTAAATTGTTTTCACATGTAGGGTTTATATGGTAATCATCATCTCCAACTGTTACATGGTACAACCGTATGGAATGGAAATGTGAGATCTTTCTTGCTTTCTCTTTTCCTTGGTCAGGTGATTGAGGCACAACAGGTCATACACACATAACTCACCAATTTAGAATGCAAGTAGCTGATATAATGGTAGAATTATAGAATTATAGACACTGTAAGGCAGGGGGGGTCTTTTTGCCCAATGTGGGGTTGCCACTTTTTGCCCTCTACCCTGAGATTAAGAGTCTCTTGCTTTACTGATTGAGCTATCCCAGCATGAGCACATAACCTATATATCCAACAGAGAGTTTATTCAGCTTGCTCAATCAATGTATTTCTTCCTCTTGGGTTTTCTGCATTCTGTTTATAAACAAGGCATTATGGACATGGGGAAAGCTGTGGTGCTGCTAATAGTTAAACCGTCCACATACTCATAAGCTTTTAACTCATCTCCCTTATATTAAGCTGTGCACAAAATTGAGTCTATTCCTAGTTAAATACTTGGGTAATAGAGTCTGCTATTTAGTGGAAGAGTTATGCAAATGGCTTTTTTGTTTCACACGAATGGGTCTTATAGACTGTAAGTTTCATTGATAATGTAATTAGACTGTTACTTACCATTTGAAAGCAGCAAGCTGCATGGAAGCATCAGATTTAACTGCCATATACGTCACTTAATGAAACTTCTTACAGTGAACATAGAAATGCATAGTTCAGTTAGTATCTTCTTCTTGAGTTTTACCATGTTTTATCATTTGGGATTTATATTTACCTGGCTTTTATCATCACTGTACAACCCATTTACTACTACTATCTTTTATCTAATATCAGTTTTGTGCTGTCTTCCTGTCCCCCGCTTCCTGGTTCAATTTTCAGAGAAGGAGATTGGAATATTGTTCAATTTTGAACACATTTGGGGAGCTGTGGGTTTTCTTTCTTTCTTTTTTAAAAGCCATATCATGGTTTCAGTTTGTGGTCTCAGAATACAGTTGGAAACAAATCACTGTGCCCCAGCTTCATGTGTCAGGGGAAAACTCAGTTGGTTTATATTGAAAGTGGGCACCTCTTTTGGCATGCAACAAGTCCCTTCTGTGCATTAGCCCGAGGTTTGCTGCAGCTTGTGTATGTGAAACCAAGGGTTGCAGGCAGCTTTACCTGCAGCAATTGTATGTGGATTGCTCTCTTAGAAGACAAAGTGCAGCAACTGGAGGAATGTGTAGCTATGCTCCAAAGAATTAGAGAGCTGGAGCTCTTCTTGGAAGCAACAGAGAACACCGTCTCCACCAAGGAGGAGACAGGGGACACCCCTGAGAAGGAGGCTAGTTCACCAACACAGGTGCCAGATATATGGAGAAACATGACTCAAAGAAGTAGGAGGCCCAGGGTTCGCTCTGATTGTTTAGAAATACACAATCACTTTGAAGTCCTCTCCCCTAGCATGGAAGATGAACAACAGACTCCATTTGAGGATCTCTCCCTCATTACAGTCGATCAGGTATATGAAGACGAGCAGCAAAGTCAGTCCTCAGGGAATGTGCAGGCGACCTTGGAACGGACAGCTCATGGAAGAACCCAGACCAAACCTAAGAGGAGGCGTGTAGTGGTGATAGGGGATTCCCTACTGAGGGGAACAGAAACAGTGATCTGTGGGCCTGACAAGATGTCTCGGGACGTGTGCTGTCTCCCCGGGGCTAAGATCCAAGATGTAACTGAACGACTGCAAGGAATCATAAAACCCACTGACAAATACCCCTTCCTCTTGGCTCATGTGGGAACCAATGACACTGCAAGCAATAGCCTCCAGAAGATCAAAAGAGACTACAAGGCTCTAGACAGGAAATTGAAGCAATTAAATGCACAAATTGTCATCTCATCTGTCCTCCCAGTTGAACGACGTGGCCCAGGGAGAGAGGGAAAAAATAGTGGAAGTGAACAGCTGGCTTCACCAATGGTGTAAACAGGAACTGTTTGGATTCTTAGATCACGGACTGCAGTTTCTTGAAGATGGACTTCTGGCAAGCGATGGGCTGCACCTCACAACGGTTGGGAGGAATGTTTTTGCCAAAAATCTCAGAAACCTCATCAGGAGGGCTTTAAACTGACTAATGTGGGGGAGGGAGACAGTGCTCCTGAAGGTAGGAGTCTATCAATTGATGAAGATGATCATCCAAATGTCATAGACCAAATGGAGCAAACAGCACGCAGACCTAGTGGTGGGAGGAAAAAATCCTTAAATAAGAGACACGGGGGAATGATTAATGGACTTCAATGTCTGTACACTAATGCGCAAAGCATGGGAAATAAACAAGATGAGCTTGAGCTCTTGTTACAGCAAACTAAATATGATATAATAGGCATCACTGAAGCTTGGTGGGATAAGTCCCACGATTGGAATGTAATAATGGAGGGATACAATCTATTTCAGAGAAACAGACCAGACAAGAAAGGAGGAGGAGTGGCGTTATATGTCAGGGATGTGTATACCTGTGAAGAGATCCAAGATTTAGAACCTCAAAGCCAAAGTGAGAGCATTTGGGTCAAAATTAAGGGAGAGAAGAATAACAGAGACCTCATTGTGGGAGTTTACTATAGATCCCCAAGCCAAATGGAGGACATAGATGATGCCTTCCTGGAACAGATGGCCAAGCATGCAAAAGGAAGGGAGATAGTAGTAATGGGGGACTTCAATTACCCGGATATTTGTTGGATGTCAAACTCAGCCAAGAGCATAAGGTCAAACAGATTCCTCACTGGCCTTGCAGACAACTTCATTGTCCAGAAAGTGGGAGAAGCAACAAGAGGAACAGCCATTTTAGATCTGGTCCTACCCAATGTTGATGACCTGGTTAGTGGGGTAGAAGTGGAAGGATCATTAGGCGCGAGTGATCATGCTCTTCTGAAGTTTACTATACAGCGGAAAGGAGCAGCCAAGCATACTAGGACTCAATTTCTTGACTTTAAGAAAGCCGACTTCATAAAACTTAGGGAAGTGCTGGGTGAGATCCCATGGACAGTAATACTAAAAGGAAAGGGAGTTCATGATGGCTGGGAGTTTGTTAAGAGGGAGATAGTAAAAGCACAACGTCAGGCAATACCAATGAGACGGAAACATGGAAGGTGCCGAAAGAAGCCAGGGTGGCTATCTAAAGAACTTTTAATTGAGTTAAGATTAAAAAAGGATGTGTACAAAAAATGGAAAAGGGGGGAAACCACCAAAGAGGAATTCAAACAAATAGCCAGCACATGTAGACACAAAGTCAGAAAAGCTAAAGCACAGAATGAACTCAGGCTTGCTAGAGAGGTTAAAAGCAACAAAAAAGGCTTTTATGGGTATGTCCGTAGCAAAAGGAAGAACAAAGAAACAGTGGGGTCACTCAGAGGAGAAGATAGTGAAATGCAAACAGGGGACACAGAAAGGGCTGAAGTCCTCAATGCCTTCTTTGCCCCAGTCTTCTCCGATAAAGAAAACAATGCCCGACCTGAAGAATTTGGAGCAAATGATTCAGCAAAGGAAACACAGCCCAGAATAACTAAGGAGATAGTACAAGAATACTTGGCTAGTTTAGATGTATTCAAGTCTCCAGGGCCAGATGAACTGCATCCAAGAGTATTAAAAGAACTGGCAGATGTGATCTCAGAACCACTGGCAGTCATCTTTGAGAATTCCTGGAGAACAGGCGAAGTCCCGGCAGACTGGAGGAGGGCAAATGTTGTCCCTATTTTCAAAAAGGGGGAAAGAGAGGACCCAAATAATTATCGCCCAGTCAGTCTGACATCAATAGCAGGGAAGATTCTGGAGCAGATCATTAAGCGAACAGTCTGTGAGCACCTAGAAAGGAATGCTGTGATCACCAATAGTCAGCATGGATTTCTGAAAAATAAGTCATGTCAGACTAACCTGATCTCGTTTTTTGACAGAATTACAAGCCTGGTAGATGAAGGGAACGCAGTGGATGTAGCCTACCTTGATTTCAGCAAGGCATTTGACAAGGTGCCCCATGATATTCTTGTAAAGAAGCTGGTAAAATGCGGTCTTGAGTATGCTACCACTCAGTGGATTTGTAACTGGCTGACTGACCGAACCCAAAGGGTGCTCATCAATGGTTCCTCTTCATCCTGGAGAAGAGTGACTAGTGGGGTGCCACAGGGTTCTGTCTTGGGGCCGGTCTTATTCAACATCTTTATCAACAACTTGGATGATGGACTCAAGAGCATCCTGATCAAATTTGCAGATGACACCAAACTGGGAGGGGTGGCTAACACCCCAGAGGACAGGATCACACTTCAAAACAACCTTGACAGATTAGAGAACTGGGCCAAAACAAACAAGATGAACTTTAACAGGGAGAAATGTAAAGTATTGCACTTGGGCAAAAAAAATGAGAGGCACAAATACAAGATGGGTGACACCTGGCTTGAGAGCAGTAGATGTGAAAAGGATCTAGGAGTCTTGGTTGACCACAAACTTGACATGAGCCAACAGTGTGACGCGGCAGCTAAAAAAGCCAATGCAATTCTGGGCTGCATCAATAGGAGTATAGCATCTAGATCAAGGGAAGTAATAGTGCCACTGTATTCTGCTCTGGTCAGACCTCACCTGGAGTACTGAGTCCAGTTCTGGGCACCACAGTTCAAGAAGGACACTGACAAACTGGAACGTGTCCAGAGGAGGGCAACCAAAATGGTCAAAGGCCTGGAAACGATGCCTTATGAGGAACGGCTAAGGGAGCTGGGCATGTTTAGCCTGGAGAAGAGGAGGTTAAGGGGTGATATGATAGCCATGTTCAAATATATAAAAGGATGTCATATAGAGGAGGGAGAAAGGTTGTTTTCTGCTGCTCCAGAGAAGCGGACACGGAGCAATGGGTCCAAACTACAAGAAAGAAGATTCCACCTAAACATTAGGAAGAACTTCCTGACAGTAAGAGCTGTTCGACAGTGGAATCTGCTGCCAAGGAGTGTGGTGGAGTCTCCTCCTTTGGAGGTCTTTAAGCAGAGGCTTGACAACCATATGTCAGGAGTGCTCTGATGGTGTTTCCTGCTTGGCAGGGGGTTGGACTCGATGACCCTTGTGGTCTCTTCCAACTCTATGATTCTATGATTCTATGAAAAGAAACCATGGTTTCTAGCTGTACTTTAACCTGGCCAATGTGTTAAGATTGAGAGATTCAAGACACACCCTGTGATCATATTGACACTTTACCCTGTCAAATAGACACACTACTACTCCATCGTCCCACATAAAATGAAATGCCTAGGGTGGTGGCAGAGGGGGGAGTTGAAGTATAATTACTATTCAAATTGTATCCTAAAATGGAAAGAGGTGGATTCTGAGTTTTGATACAGAAATTCAAAGGCCGGGTTTTCTATTTCAAAATTGATTACTGGTTGTGTAGGGAAGAGAATGATGTTAGCTTCTTTTAAGATGAGCTTTAAGGCTGTTAAAATGGATTGAGCATGCAAGAGTATGCATTTCAAATTCCCCCATGCAACTCTTAGGGTAGATTCATCCAGTTGTTTTCCTCACACCACAAAGGGTTTTAAGTCCTTAAATCCACCCTGGTGTGGTTCCAGTTTTTCATCACGGCTCACAGATGTGCATAGCCTTCATCTGAAAAGCCTGGGTTCATTTGATGTGGGTAGTGGGTGGAGTTTGGAGGATATCACACAGGTTTAAAATTACCATCTCATTCATTTTACTCTTTTGAAGGCATCTTGTAACCTAGATCTCAATTTTAAAATATGTGCGTAATGTGTTTTGTGTGGCAATAGTGAAGAGAGTTAACTGACCATTTAAAGAAGTTTGTTGTTTTCCTGAGGGGAAATTTCTTAATTGGCTTAAACAATCACAGCAAACTCCTAGCATAAATCAGCCACCACACTCAGATCTGTTGAGAAATACCATGCAAATTCTAATAGGATTTTATCAGTGAGTAGGAAATTTCCTTTTATGTACCTACTTACTGATTTAATTAACGTATGCATCACTTTTCAGGAAAAACGTTTCCCAAAGTGTTTAACACATAATACTGTAAATTGTGATGTGTACTCTCTTGCCTTTTCCTTTAGTATCCAAGTCCCATGGAGAAGCATGTCACGGCTGTAAAAACAGTAGAAGAGAAAACAGGTAAGTTGGACACTTCACTGTTGCTTAGAAGGCTCCAGAAAGTTTTCAGTAATTTACAGGTACGCGAGAGCAGCAACTAAGGTTACTCAGAGGTTTGGGGTGAAATGTCATCAGTATGTTGTAACCCTTGGCTCTACCTTGGAGCTAAATGGAGGGGGAAAGCACACTGAAATTAAATCTAGCTAGAAGGGGTGGTTTCGGCTAGGAGTTCTTCCAGCTGGGGGATAGGCGCACAAGCTTATTCTGTGTGGTTGCACTCTTGACGAAGGATCAGGTATGCAGCTTGGAGGTGCTGCTTTCTCTTTTCTGAATGTAATGGAAATTATTCCTTGTCTAGAATCTCACCTCACACATTGCTTGAGGCAGCTGGCACAAATCATGCCCTGACTTACAGGGCCTCTGGTTTAGGCAGGTGATACTGAACCAGTAGGGTTCTCTTTCAGCCTCTAGTCCTCTGTACTTGTGCTGCTAAGGTTGTGAGGTAAATGGAGATAGGAGGAAAGGTCTCCCTTGCCTACCCCAGAATACCTTCATCTTCTTTGCCTGCCTGGAGTACATGTCTGGGTAGGCTTGCCTAAATAGAAAAGATTTCAGCAGGCCCTGAAAGGAATATAGTGAAAAGGCCTGCCTAATGGTGAGGGAGTTTGAGTGTAAAAGCTGCCACACTAAAACACCAATTTCTAACAAGTTCAGATTAAATGTTATGGGGCAGCTGTAAAAATGCCACTTCCAGAGATTGAAGGGGTTGTGTGGCACTCATGGGTTGAGCTGATCCACTGATATATAGAGGTGGGTGATTACTGAGAGCTAATTTTTAAGCTGCCCTTGGACCACTTCACTCCAATTTGGCAGTAGTTACTGAATTGCTTGCATCTTCATTTGGGAGCTGTGGATCAGGTGATCTCGCATTGAACCTCCTGAATTCTTCCCCGCACCCAACCCTTACCCATTACTAAATTTGCAGTCAGAATCCATAAATATTCATCCCTGTTTCTGACATTCAGCCTCTGTGGCTCAGAGCACTTTGGAGACAGCAATTTGTGAACTATCTCCCTGGCTCTTGTTCTTTCTGTGCATTGCCCTCATGCCTCAACTGGCTCTTGAAGACAAATTGCCCAGTTGCCCACCATTAGGAAGCGGTTGCAGACCAAGTTTATTGCAGCCAGACTGCTTTTTCTGTTCTCCCAGAAGAACCCTCTTCTCAGCCAAGTCTCTCATACTGAGATGGCAGAAGAACAGAAAGTAGGAGCAGCCCGGGTGGAGGAAAGGAATTAGTGTTGTTCCCCCTCCCCAATGCAGATGCTGCAGAAGGACTACATAAAAGATGATCTCTGCTCCAAGTAGCTGAAGCTGAGGCAGGCAGGGCTCTCAGCACAAATCTCCCCTTTCCCATTTTTCCCACCATTCACTTCAGTCTTTTGAGTTTAGTTATTCTCCCCCACCACTGGAAAAAAAAAAAGAGAGGCTCAAATTCTGGATTTTCCATTGCATATTATATATAATAATAGTTTTAGCCATCCCTTTCTCTTGGGAAATACCAGTTTATGACCCCTTGTAAATGTGTCACATTGGGAAAGACAAATATACTGCCAGCGTGGTTATTTAAAGCCTACTGCAAAATGCTGCCTCCCAGGAACAAAACCAGGGGAAGAAAAAAACACAGATAAACTTTGTGCGGGAGAGATTTGTCTCTTCCTGAGAACTCCTTTTCCACCGGGCTGTGTGCCTAGTCAGATCATCAATTAACATCATCCTGAGGCTTCTGGACTTGATTGGGATCATTAAATATTAACATGCAAAGTGAGTTTGGAAGCCGGTCACGTTCTTATTGTAGCTCAATAACTATAATTTGTGAAGGGTTTTAGAGGCGGTGGGGCTTTTCTTTCTTTCTTTGGTAGGGAGCTTTGTTCTTGTCACTGGCCCAACTCATTATAAAAATAAATTCTAATTGTTCGAGAGAATTGCTTTAGGCCTCAAACATTGACAATGGTGGGTGGAGAGGTATTTTGTACTCTTAGGATGTATTTCAGAATGCAGAGTGAGCAGAACAAGCCATTTTTGATCTGAAGTGCTGACCCAGGAAGATATTTGAAGCTTGTAGCTAGCAACATGAGAGCCTCGAAAATTAACTCCCCAACTGCTACCAGCTAAATTGTAGAGCAATTCCATTGCAGTTCTAGCCAAATCTGTGAAGCTCGGATTTGGAATTGTGTGGTGCTTTGTCATTGCCAGCATAGATGCCAATAAAATGTTTGAACCACACCATCTGTCCCCTGCCCAGTAGGGTTTTTTGTATGTGTTGAGGTGGGCAAACATACTATAGTTTTGGGACTAAGCATATAACCCTTTAAATGTTTTCATCATGGTCCATCTGGCAACTGGGCTGGAGTCCTTTGGCTGCTGAAAAGAAGGGACATTGAATCCCTCTACCACATTCAGGCTTCCTTGCCTTGCTCCTTGCATCTATAGTGCAAGCCTTTGGTTTTGTTTTCTTACTATTAAAAAAATCTCTATTTTCCAAAATAGCACTTTCGTTAAGTTGGTTTGTTCTTTTATGCTCAGATTTGTCTACAGGAATCATATACCGGAGGAGGATTGCAACGTGCCAGAATGTAATTCCACACTTCTTAAGACAGGTAGGTAATTAATGTCAGTCAAGGTTGATGCGTGCTGGTTTTTAAGGATATAGGGGGAACGGTGCAGGTTTGTAGCCACAAAGAATGAATTGTCCACTTGAACTAGGAAGGTTCTAAGTATCCTGGGTGGACCACGTGAGGTTAGGCAACAGCAGCTCATGTGGGCGAGGCGAGGAGGGTGTGGGGAAGTGGCCTTGTCCTGGTGGAACCACTGTGCTTGGATGGGGTGGAAGTCAGAGAGGCTTCTGTGGGGCTTCTGCCACCAACACTCAGAGCCCCCTTGACCTTGCTGCTACCAATTTGCCCCATCCCTGTATTTACAAGAACAGCAATGCTGTCCAGAGGATGCTGTGCCCCCCATATGAGCCACTACTGAGGATGGGACTGTGTTTGAAATCCTGTATCCTTCCCTTAGTTCCTAAAAGAGCATTTTCCAAAAACAACTCTTATCTGCCATTTTGAGAGCTTGAAAAGTAAATCAAAACAATGTCCTTATAATCTAGGACATTCTTTTTTAAAAAATCGTAACAGGATAGTGATTTCTTCCGTTTAAACTTTCTGTGTCCTAAAGTTGTAGCTTGGCAACTCTTTGGATTTACATTCTGCTATGTATCACCTTCCATTTTGTGAACTGTTTACTTGCAATCTTTATTCTGTCTGTCAAAACTCAAATGATTTCTCTCTGTCACATTTCTGTTTGCCTTTTTTTTCCATGCCTCGTCCAGATGGGGAAACATAAAAATTCCAGGTACCAAACAGAATGTAAAATGAACCAAATGTTTTGGCTGTTTATGTCTTGAGTCGACAATGGTCGACAAATGTCTTCTGTTAGAATACATTACTTTAAGCAGGACATGTGGGCAACTAAAATGTCACATAAATTAAGCTGATGCTTAAGATGCAGCAGTTGGCAAAATCTAACTAGGCACCGAGCCGTGAGAACAAGTCCCTAATTGTTTGCATGGTTTCATCACTAACAGCTAAAAGTTTTTAATTTCTGTATTAGCATCAAGAGATAAATGTTGTGGGTGGCTTCAGTCCTTAATTGTTTTATTGTGTGAGGATGGAAACAAATGCTAAATATAAACAAATTCCTCATTCTTTCTTCAAGCACCTTGACGTTATTTAAACATGTAATCATTATGTCTAACAGATCAGTGTCCTGAAAGTGCCTGAGGTCTACCTAGAAGAAGAATCTTGGCTTAATAAGCAGGATAGAATTATGTCTATGAAGACTCGGTGCCTCACATGGACACAGTATGCTACTCTAAAGGAAGAGTCAGTCTTCAGGGAAAGTTCAGAGAATCCAAACTGGTAAGGTGTAACTTATTTATATGCACATTGTTGTATATGGCCTTCTAGTTAATTTATATTTATTCTGTTTACCAGGCAACACCAGGAGGATCTGATGGTTGTGGTTTAGATAATGTAGGCAGCCACATTGTAGCAAGTAGCTTTCAAGCCAGAATTTCACAGCTGATACCGAAATTAGGTCTGCACAACTTGTGACCCACCAAGCCAAATGCAGGCTGGCAGCTGGGCATGTATAACTGAAGGCTTACTGAACTTCTTCCGGTGGCCTGCCTTAGACTTCCAAAACAGGCTCTTTCTGTGTGTTAGCCGAGCCATGAAAATACATGGCTCCTGTGCTATGTCAGAAGTTGTACAGGCAAAACTTGCATAGGCCAAACATAGGGGGAAATATAAAAGCATAGTTTGTTTTGCAAAAAATAGGTCTGAGGCCTTACTTTACACAATGAGATGTGAAAGCTCAGGAAAGCCCCCCCAAAATCGGGGGACTTCCCCTCCCATTTTTCCAGTTCCCCCCAGGCCTTCGCACCTTTATATTCACCCTGTGCCTGCCTGCTAGATCACTCTACCCAGATTGGGAGTAGGTTGGACCAATTAAAGTCCAGAAAGTTAAAGGGCTGTTTAGTGGAGGCAGCTGAGATAATGAATGAAAAGTACTTAGTGACAGTGGTGACATTAAGGAGGAGGGATTGGTTTGGCAGGTTTGCTTCCCTCTGTTTTTTCTCATAGTGCCAGTTTATAAAAAAATAAATATATATTTATATATAAATATATGGCTGGATGTTTTAGGGCAACTGAACTATATTTATTGAATTTGTTCTGGTAAAAAGCAACAAATGTAATGAACCCTCAGTAAGAGTAGAAATGGCACCCGTGAATAATTGGGCTGTAATAAGAAGAAATATGTGATGGAGCGTAAAATGATACTGAATGACACAATCCACTGCAAATTCTTCTACTGGCTCACTGCAATAATGCCTCAAAAATAAAACAACAACAACCCGGGAAGTAAAAATAAAACTAAACAATCTCCCCAAGTTAATAAAAAGGATCAATAAAAAAATATTGCAATTGGAAGTGTGAAGACATATGGGACGTATTTTGGATAGCTGTTCTTATGTGTACTCAGTTTTATTTTAGGAATGTCTTCAACAGCTTATTTAAATCTAAAGCAAGTCTTAGTCACTTCTGCTCATTTATTCCTGTATACATATAACTAGGGCCCCTTTCATCAATGCACACCCTCAAAAAGTGAACTTCACCCTTCTGCTCCAGGCCAGCTTCTACACAAACACTCTCACATACGCTCTATCTTCCATCCATGCAAGCAGGAAGCATCATCTGGATTCAAAGATGCAAAAACCCTCAAGGAGTGTGCACAGCAGGACCACCTAGGGGGTGTGGTTTTGGGAAGAGGAGATGTGGCCTGAGGAGAGTCCCATGGGCCAGGTAGAGATGTCTGGGGGATTCCAGTTGACCACTTGGCCTGAGGTTCCCCATCCCTGTTCTAACCAGTGGGTTGGGGCCAATTGCTTTGGAAGACATGCAGTTGGCTTCACCTCTGTGCTTGGAATATGACAGGAAGGCATTTCCCACAATGCTCATGAGATGAACTATTGAAGGCCATTTCTGGCCTTTAGAGAGGCCTTTAGGGCAGCTTCTCACTAGATAGTGGTGTAAGACTTGCAGGGAAGAGTATATGAATTTTGCCCCAGGTGAACTTGTTTTGAATTCTGAGCTACCCTTTCCCATTGACATCCTACTAATTTTGCCTGGAAATTTATACTAACTCCTTAATAAAGTATATAAACAATAAGCTATCGGGTTATGAAAGAATGCAGAATTCCTTTTTTAACCTGCCAACAAATATGTAACCGCTTTATGAGCTCAGATTTTATGCAAAAAAGAAAAGGAATAAGGTAGTGTAATAATAGTCCTTCAAAATGGTACCAGGAATGGTTCTGAAATTTTCATTTCACTTTTAGGAAGAATGACGTAAGTTCTGAGTACTGTCAGGAAAGTGGTCTTTGTGAGTTTTATAAACAGAATTTGTGCCTCATCAATCAAATGGAATATCTAAGCATACTCCTAGGATCTGATCCGGAAGATGGAATCTGATGGACTGGACAGATCCAAAGGATCTTGCGACACTGGGACAATGGGCAACAAATATAGCAGACTGAACTCTAGTGTTAACATAATGCTTGTACACATTGGAAAAAAACAACTCTGGTATCAAACAGTAACTGCTCTGGTATACATAACTTAAAGCTTTGCTCTCTCATCCCTGGAGACCGGAAGAAGCAAAACATGCTCCTTTTATTCAAAATCCCTTGTAGATTTTCTCTTTATAGGGAGTCTCACAGTGCTTTTCATCTAGCTCACTTCCTTCTTGTTGGTAACTTTGCATTAGCCCATGTGATTTTAACACACAGCATTTGATGAGCATGTTGGATTATCTGTTACCGTACTTTATAAACCTGGGGGGGGGGACCAGGTTTTTCCCCGAAGCCGTTTTTTTCCAGAAAAAATGAAAAAAATAGTTTGATATAGCTTGAATATTCTGCACACTCCCCCGCCCAATTTTTCCTGAAAAAAATGGCTTTGGGGAAAAACAGAAAAAACTTGTGCCCCTCCCCATTTTTCCATCCTCTCCCAGGCGTTCCAGCACCCACACTTTGGAGCTTCCTGCTGGCTGACACCAGGAAGGTGCTTTCACTGTACGCTTTCTGGCAACTGCTCAAAACATTTTCGTTAGGGCCAGCCCATCTGAACACGCGGAAACTGCATGTGATTTACTTCCTTTTAACCACTGCTGACTTTAATCATCTTTTGAATACTCTTAAATACCTGCTTTTAACTGTGTTTTATCAATCATTTTAATGTTCTGTTGTATATTTTTGTAAACTGTTTAGAAGCTCTCTTACCATCATGCTGTTTATAATATATAATAACAAATTCAATTTAAAAAACACACACACTCCTTTTCCTTTCAAACAGAGTTTGAGCCTTAGCGCAACATACTATTCAGTAACTGGATGTTGGTTCCTTCTGGGCCTGGCATGCAAAAATTTTTCCTTACGCTTTGCCCTGGCTGTCCTCAAGTAGAGATGGGAAGGCCTGGGAAAAAACTGAAAAAATCGGAGGGGGGGGGGAGAACAGTCCCCCCCCATTTCCCCCCAAAGCCGTTTTTTAGAAGTCCATGAGAAAAATGACAAACAGGAAGAGGAAGAATAAATGGAAAATGATAGCAGTAGTTCAGAAAATGAGTTAGAATAAACTGCATGTATATGTTGTGTCTTCTGTTTTTGTTTTTTTTAAAGCACTACTCAAAGGGTAGACCTTCTGTGGAGCTTAAATATTGAGGTGGACCTTAACTTTATTTGCTGTTGGTTCTAAGGGGCAAATCTGATTATAATTTATGTTGATGGTTTCTTGCTTTTTTTTGTTGATTTTGAGGGAAAGGGGCGTGGTTACCTGTTTTATTGCAAGCGTAATACATACACTGCATTTCACGCAATTTGTAAAACTACTCCACACTGAACTTTTTTTCAATTTTTCCAAAATTTCCATTTTTTTCTGGAAAAAACGGGGGTGGGAGAGAACATTTCCCCCCATGGCTTCAAAATTTCCGAAAATTTTACATCTCTAACCCTAAGTGATTCCATGAACCACCAAGTTGTATTGCCATGTGGAAATAAAAGCACCACTGACAAATTTACCCTTTAATTTGTAAAAAGTATAAGGCACCCTGGCCCAGGTGCAGCAATATTTCTCAGCATATGCTGCACTGACAGTATATATTCAGTGTAAGCATCAAAGGGTTATTAATTAAGGTACTTCAGGTTGTGTAAGCTAGTGGCCAGCTGGGCTGAAGAGGAAACCTCTTCAATGTTACGGCAGAACACAAATGGCCAGGTGTATATTTCTCTTTTCAGCCTTTCCTGAAACATCTGGTTTATGTCGTTATTGAAATGTGGTGTGAGTGGAGGGAGACAACAAATGCTCTTCTAGTTTCTTCCAAAATCTGGTGTTCCTATGCAACACAAGTGAAGCACATGAATTCACTGATGATATTCAATGGGTAATATTATTATCAATGGGGCAGAGCAGGAAAATGTTGCAGTGTATTCTCGTCTCCTTACAGAAGTGCTTCTGTCCTTGGTACTTTCCTCTTTAATAAGGCTCATTATTTGGCCTTAAAAACTATTACAAATATAAAGTAATATATGATAGGATATAACCAAATCTACTGTATCTTTTTGGAAAGTTGCTTATTTGGTTGCTATGCATCTTAAAATATTGTAACCAAATATAGTTTTTCCTAAGCTCAAGGAGCAGGTTTTTGTCTGTATTGGGATAAAATTGAGCTCCTTTTTCAATCAAGATAGCAGCCTGAACCTTTCATTGATTTTAACCAGTGATTCCAAAACTGCACCCATTTATTATTTCTTAGAATTCCTAAGCAATTCTGGGTACGAAGCTGCTATCTGTATCCTTGCACAAACATGAGAAAATAACAATGGTACAACAAAAGTTACAAGCCTATAATATATATTGGTAGCCTTAATACTTACTACTGAATTGAAAAACAGCTTTTTAGAAACTTAGATCTTATCAACAGTTCTGGCAGCTAGGTTACTTGGTGGTGATGGATTTGATTATGGGTTCTGGGGTGGAAACACCCATGCATTTAGAAAGAATAAATTTGTGACAATTTCCAGTTCCTGTTATGTTGTTTTAATGCATGTTTGCCTGGTGTCTAAGGTTATTTTGTTTATTGTATATCAATCAATGTTGCACTATGCCTTATACATTTTTTTTTTGGGGGGGGGGAGTTTTTACAGTGTGAATTTTGCTCCACCTCTATTCTTCTCACTCATCCTGTTTTTTAAAAAAATACTCTGTCAAAAGTGATGCCAGAATATATGAAAGGCAGTCCTTGAAATTACAGCAGCAGCAGTTGTTCCCTTTGAAATTACAGCTTGCTGAAGCTTTGTTCTATATCATTAAATTTGACTGAACCTTGCCCCTAATCTGCATTGCACAAAGGAATGTATTTTTCTCAGTAGTCATAGAAAAACAGAATGTGGAAAGTCAAACTTGGTGCGCTCTCTGCTACTAAATCTCTGCTACTAATACCTGTTTATGAAACTAGAAATATGCTTGGTAGGAAGATCAGACAATTTGGTCTTTGATTCTTGTTGGCAAGAAGAGTTTCTAGACCTAGAAATCTCAGGTGGGAAATCTGGCTTTAGAAGGCCAACTTGAGAAACAATTTGAATGTTGTAGATCCATGACTATAGAAGATTGGCTTATTTGTTAGGCTGATATAACAATGAGTTGTTTATTATTATTATTGAGAACCAAACTTTGGTTCACTGCCACTGGGTATTGGACACTGGTATTTAGACAAATCTGATTTATCTCCAGATTTTGTAATTTGTGAAGCATGCCATCTCAGCAGATGTTAAATGCTCAGTTATAGCCAGCACTATGCACTACAGTTCTACAGATGTACAAATTGTGATATATTGGAAGCAGAATCCAGCTTCCTAAGTCCTAAGATTAAAAAGATTTTTAAAGAAAATTGCTAGTCATTATGATTGTGAACATATGCTTTAGTTTGTGGGCAGTTCTTGGCAAAACCCCCAAAACTATAGGGGAATGTGTGGCCTTCCAGGTGTTTTGGTCTCCAATTCCCATCATCCCTGTGTTTGCTGTGGCTGATGGAAGTTAGAGTCCAACAGCATCTGGAAGGCTACAGGTTTGCAACACCTGCTATAGGAGTTGCTAAGATTTCCAGGGAGCTGAGGTTCAGTGCCTTCCCTATTCACATCATTAAAAGAAGCAAAATACAGTGGTATCTCGGTTTACAAACTTAATCCATTCCAGAAGTCTGTTCTTAAACCAAAACTGTTCTTAAACCGAGGCCCTTTCCATAATGAGGCCTCCTGCCGCTGGTGCCCTTCCACCGTTCAGCTTCCGTTCTTAGACCGAGTAATGTTCGCAAACCTGGACACTACTTCCGGTTTTGCGGAGTTTGTAAACCAAATAGTTCGTAAACAGAGCTGTTCTTAAACTGAGGTACCACTGTAAATGATAGAAAATAGGGGTGTGTGCTGAAGGACACATTTTGCAGGAGAAACAATGCAGACTTTCATAATTATGCAGGTGCAGAATTTGGATTCTTCTTTTTTAGCACAAGTATACAGTGAGCAGTGAGCATAATTCTGTCTGTAGATGTGCTTTGCTGGATGAGAAACCTATTTCTCCAGTGACTGTGCATAAAATTGCGCTGTTTCCTTCATCACATTTTCATGAAGGCACCCACTATTTCCTGTTCGTCTGGCTGAACCTTTCCTTCAAGTCTCATGCACTGCACACCTTGAAATGCCATTTGCCACCATAAAAATTATAATATGCAAGAAAAGATCTGTAAGATTCTAACGGCTGAGCATTTCCCCAAATGCCAGTCTTGTCCATCTCTTTTTCTTTGAGTACTCATACTCCTGGGTTGATTCTTTTTATGAAATTATCTTGCTCTGAATGAGTATCAGTATGTCAAACAGTGTGCTCACATGAACAGTGCAATATGGGGGAAACAATCTGTGGGACAGAAAGTGGAAACTTGCTTGAGCAGATGCCTCCCCCCCCCCACTGACACCCACCCCAGTTCTGCAGATGAAGCCAGTGAGATGCTTCAGTTATCAGAGCAGTTTCATGACATGAAAAGAAGATGGACTGCTAGTGATAGAAGAGACGGGAGTTTTTTCAGAATCCCCACTGAATATTTTATCCAGAACTTCTCAATTGATAAAGTTTCAAAACTTTTCTTTTTCCTTTAAAGGCGTCCATGGTAAGAAATCTTATCTGAACTGAAACATCAAGACTTTAATTAAAGGATCTTTAGTATAAAACTCCAATCACAAAAACAATTAAGCCAAATTTGCTATACTTTTAACTAGTCAATAATTCAGTAGTTGGATCTCGCTAATAGACTTCTCTCTGCCACTGCGTTGTTGTAATGATGGCGCATCAACCAGCTCTGCATTGCAAGGATCAATCTGAGATCAATATTTTCTGTGAGCTTTTCGTGTCTTTCAGAGGCTGTGGAAAAAAAGAAAAAGAAACAGCAACATTGGGCTTCTTCTCATAATTACTTTATCAGGTTTAATAACTCCCCAAATGCCATTTGCCTTTTGTTGCTGCCTCTCTTAGGAAAAACCTCACCCACTAGTTGCTTGCATTGATGGGATATTATTGGTTATTTCTACAGCACATTGCGTATGCAAAGAGCTTTCTTCTAATGCAACTATGTGAGTTTGGATCTTTAACGCTTCCACTTATAGGGATGCTGGGTCTTTGAACCGCTTCAGATGCAGAAGGGAATAAGGATCAAGCTATTTAAGTGTAGGAAGGGCTGTTATCTGTCAGGGATGTTGTAGTTGCCTCTGCTATTCCAGATTGGGGTGATACTCAACTCACCTGTGAGCTCAAGTATTTCTGCTTGCACAACAGGACTCCTGCCCCCCTGACTTGCCCCATTCCCTCCCCAAATTGGGTAGAACCTTTAGAACAGATTTAGGGGGCACACAAATTGAGAAGAGGGGGGAAATGTTCCATTTCGCAGGGGGAAAACCTTGTGCTGATGGGACAAGAGTCTTAGTGCTGTTCTGGATTCCACCCCCTGCACTGACCAGATGGTTGGGCTAGGTTACTTCCAGGATCCCCTCCAACGCTGTGATTCTTATTTCATGATGTGCAGCATCTCTTTCCTATGAAATAGGCCATAGGATGTCTTCTTGCCTTTAAAATAGTCCAACTACTCCCCTTTTTGGAACAAGGGTGAATGGGGCCAATGTGTTGCATGTGCTGATAACTTTTCATTTATATACTTCTGTACTACACTCTAGATGAGCTTGGCCTGGAATGATTCAGAAACTTCACAAGGATGGAGACAGTTTGATTATCAGTGTTTGGTTACAGGAAACATTACATCAGTACTTTGTGAGCTCCGGCGGCTGCGAGTTTGTCTTTCCACAATCAGATTTAGTAGCAGCAATTTACTGCAATTGCATGCATACTGGAAAATCAGTGGTGACATGCAAGAAGACTTGTTCTGTTCCGGCCCGGAGATTTTGAAACAAGCACCCACTCTCTCTCTCTCTCTGTGTGTGTGTTCATATATGGTCTTTATTCCTTTTACAGGGTGAAATTTTATTAGAGAACCACAGTACCTATTGGGAGGGAAAGAAAATGTTTAATTGCATTTCTATTTTGTAGGACAGAGTTCATTCAGAATGGCAAAGTATCAATAAGAGGGTCAGGTCTCCTGAACTGTTTCCTGGAAGTTTTTGCACGAACCTTTTTAAATCAAGGAGTGAAAAGGGTAAGTTCTTTAATTTAATTTAATTTTGGGAAAAAAAGTTTTTTTCTATCTTATAGATACATTATGTGTCACCCTTAGTGAATGTTCATTATGACTTTTCCCCCAACTCCTTGCTCAGTAATTTCAGTTGATGGGTGTTTGGCAGCTTCCTGTACAAAATAACTCCCATTATGTATTAATTTAGATTCATAGCCTACATCTACTTCTGGGCTCCTGTCTGTGTTCCATTTCTTTGTAATTTCATTCAGATGGGGATGTGGCAAATGTGTGAAACACAGGTGCTGAACTAAGTGAGAATGTTTATGAGCTACCGTAAATGAGGATGGTCCAGCTTTTCATGCCAAGTGGGCCACAAGAGTACTTTGACATGGAGCCGTGCTTCTAATTTTGGGGCCAATCACAGCTGTAATTTTTACAGATTTCCCTAGTCTCTGCTACTCAAAGACATGAAAAATCACATCCAAATCCAGCTGCATGTAGTTGCTAAATACTACTAGAACATGGGTAGGCAAACTAAGGCCTGGGGGCCGGATCTGGCCCAGTTGCCTTCTAAATCCGGCCCATGGGTGGTCCAGGAATTAGCGTGTTTTTACATGCATAGAGTGTGTCCTTTTATTTAAAATGCATCTCTGGGTTATTTGCGGGGCCTGCCTGGTGTTTTACATGAGTAGAATGTGTGCTTTTATTTAAAAGGCATTTCTGGGTTATTTGTGGGGCATAGGAATTCGTTTATTTCCCCCAAAAAATATAATCCGGCCCCCCACAAGGTCTGAGGGACAGTGGACTGGCCCCCTGCTGAAAAAGTTTGCTGACCCCTGTACTAGAATGTCTACTCCAGGGTAGTAAGGTTTATAAGTGCTGTATCTCCATGACTTTATCCAACCTGCAGTCTGCATCAGCCACGTGGCGTGAACGTTTTAAATAGTTCAACAATGTTATTGGGAAAATCGTTCCCAAATATAGCTGACATGAATGAAGGGCACTATAGCTGTTTCTTATTCCTAGAGTTTTTATTACATGGACATGGAATTCAGGAGCATTTGGCAGAGGAGGGTCCTCAGGGCAGGGGAATGAACAATGCAAATATGTTAAAGTAAAAAAACAACAAAAACCTCTTTCCTCTTTCTTTCTCTGTATATTCCCCAACCTTCTCCATAATCTTGTAGATTTCATTCAGCCATGTGGTAGCTGATAAGATAGTTTATATGAATAATTTAAAAATCTTGGCACAATTATTCTGAGAAAAGAAAACAATTGATTTCTGGCACCTTTTTGGCCTTCTCCGGATAAATGTCAGAACTTTTTAAGATTGTGCAGATAGAACTGCATCATATCATCAGAGGAAGTGATGGGTGCCCACATGAGCTCTTCTTTCTATACCTTTTCTTAATAAAGAGAATCATTGATTTTTTTAAACCCCTCTAGTCTGCAGGCATTCAAACTTCTGCTGTTTATTCCTCCAGATAAACCTGGAAACTCATTTTGTCTGAATGGATGCTTGACATTTTTGTTGTAGTTCTAGGTGGCTCAAATCTTCTTACAGCTGTAAGTATTTTCTGTTGCTGTTCTTTGGGAGAAAGCTTTGCTTTTTGACCTTTCCATTATGTCTGTACACGGCACAAGCAAGGCAAGGAATTCATGAGCAACCCACAGTACACACAGTTTAGGAAGAAATAGATGGATGCACTGCACTTACGAGGGACATGCTTTAGATTTTGAAACAGTCACCAGATGCACCTCAATAGGGAGAATTACCTGTATTGTTATAGAGGTTGGAAAACATGTATTGTAACATTTAAACGGTGCTATAAGTATATATTTATTTGTCACCGATGGATATACTCTTCAAATCAGGAAGTGTTGCCACATAATTTAGACCCATTCGCCAGATTTGCACGTAGCACTCTGGCTTATTTTGCCAAAGTGTGAATGGTTTGAAAATCTAACCAGCCCAGTAACCTTGGTTTTGTTTCTGGCAAATCACCTTGTGAAGCCATGACCTGTTGGTTTATGAGCCCCAGTTTGTTTCAGCTGATTTGGAGCTAAGTCTGAACCCAGTAGCCTTGCTTAACCATGGTTTATTTGGCTACCTGACCTCAGATGCTTGCCCAAACTACAGAAGCATGAAACAAGGGCAGTTAGAAAACAAGCCAAGCCTTGGAGAATCAAGCTGTAGCTTATTTACCATATTTTTCACCCTATAAGACACACCTTTTCCCCTCCAAAAATAAAGGGGAAATGTGTGAGCGTCCTATGGGGCAAATGCAGGCTTTCGCTGAAGTCTGGAGAGCGAGAGGGGTCGGTACGCACTGACCCCTCTTGCTCTCCAGGCTTCAGGAAGCTATCCGCAAGCCTGGGGAGTCCGGCGGGAGTTCCCACCGGGCTTCCTAGGCTTGCGGATAGCAGCCTGCATCCCGAAGCCTGGGGAGCCCAGCGGGAGTTCTCTCTGGGCTCCCTAGGCTTGCGGATAGCAGCCTGCAGCCCGAAACCCGGGGAGCGCTCCGCCGCGCACCCCGGGCTTCGGGCAGGTGTCCGCAAGCCTTGGGAGCCCGCGGGAGTTCCCACAGGGCTCCCAAGGCTTGTGGATAGCAGCCTGTGCTGGGGGCTGGGGTCAGGGGAAGCTTGGGCTTCTCCCCCGCCCAAGCCCCGCGCCTGGGGAGGGAAACAATTTTTTTTCTTCATTCCCCCCCCCAAAAAAAAATTAGGTGCGCCCTATGGGCCGGTGCGCCCAATAGTGCAAAAAATACAGTACTTCTCTGTGAGGCAACTCAAGTTTTCAGAAACAATCCCTGGTTAAAACAAACCCTGGTTTAGCCACTGTTTCTAAAAACCCACTGTTTCTAAAACATGTAGTTAGGATTCATTATCATGTGACTCATTTAGAGGATCCCCTGACTACCTTGGCCTTCCCTGGCAAGTACGATCATACTTGCTAGGGATTATTCGGAAAAGCATTGAAAATAAAGCTGCCAGAGTTGTAGTTCTCTATGGATCTGGTACATTTGGAATAGTGTGTGTACAATTCTGGCCATTCCCAGAAAGAATATAGTAGAGCTGGAGAAAGTCCTGAAAAGGTCAACCGAAATGATTGAGGGGTCAGAGCATCTTCCACACAAGGCAAAGCTAAAGCGTTTGGGCCTCTCTTTTATGTTTAGACTATGGAGTGAGGGGCATAATTGAGGCTCATAAAATTTATGTGTGGGGTGGGTAATAGAGAGAAGCTTGTCTCCATTTCATAATAGCTAGAACTTGAGATCGCCCAAGTTAAATTGATTTGGAGTAGATTTAGGACAGACCAATGAATAAATAATTTATGGGATGTGCTGCAACGAGATGTGATGCCCACAAACTAAGCTGGGTTTAAAAGAGGATTAGTTGAGCGCATGGTAGATTGGTGTGTCGGTGGTTATTAGTCATGAGAGCTATAGAAGACCTTCGCATTCAGCGGCGGTGTGCCACTGAATACCAGATGCTGAGAAACAGCAATAGAAAGAGCTCTGATGGAAGGAGGGGATTGGACAGCTCCAGGAGGCATCTTGGAGGTGGTGGCAGGGAGGGGGAAACATGTAATATGCAGACTGCAGGTTGCCCACCTCTGCTTTGGCACCTGAGCCAGGAACTATTTGAGGGGAGTGGATCTTGTGTGTGTGTTTGTTCTGTGACTTGTCAATCAGAAAAGCTTTTATACTTGTAAGTACATGAATAAATAACAGCTCAAATCCAAGAGAAGTATAAAAAGACTAGGTTTTTTATTATCAAATTGGTCAAAAACGTAAGATGGAAATGGAGTACAGTTGGACCCACAATGTCACTAATGGCTTTTGTAATAGATGACCCATAATTGAATCTACAGCAAGGAAAATTTGAGATTGTTAGGAGAAGGGATATATAAATATTAGAATTTAAATGACCATGACAGGGTGATCTGCTTTACTCTTTAAGATCAAACTGATAAGTATAATAAGGTTTTTTTTTTTGGGGGGGGAACTATATTTGAAAAACTGCAAGGTTTTTTTCAAATATGACTCGATGAGTTTCAACAAGTCAAGATTATATGGCAGAATACCTTGAGCTATTTCAGGAAAAATCCTTAGACAATTAGGGAATATTTTCAGATAAATTATTATAATTTTTACTTGAACACGTATACTAGAGAAACGTTTTAAAATGTTGTCTAGATTGTACATTACATCTATGTAATAGTGAGAATTTTAAGATCAGTTTAACGACTTGACCTATTACGTCTTTTAACATATGCTAAAGAGAGTGTACTATTTGGAGACATGTTGAGAGTAACCCTATGCATGTTTATGAAGAATCCCACTTTCTTTAATGGGACCTGCTCCCATGTGTCAATTGTCATAGGATTACAGCCAGTACCAATTTGCTAGGCAGCGAGTCCCATTTAACTCAATGAGATCCACTTTTAAGCAAGCTAACTTAGGGCCATGTTGTTGCTAGGCCTTCATGTACCAGCTAACAGGGAACCAAAGAATATCTGTGCAAAAAATATATGAGAAAGGAGTGTAAAAAAAAAAAAGACCACACGTGGACACCCTTTGTTAGATTTTGTGATGATAACCAATCATTTTATATTAAATACTGTTTTAATATGTATTGTGTGTAATTCAATATGTAATGAATTCAGTGGCTATGTCCAGGAGGCAGAGGGTAGTGGGGTTCCGCTGCCACGGAAGTCCAAACTGCACCTACTGAAAGTGCAGACTGTTGCGGAGGTACTGCCTGTTGTTTTCCCCCCAGAGGTAGGAAGTGTAAGTCCTTGAAACAAGCCATTTCAGAGGCAAAGCATAGCAAGGCAACAATCTGTTTGATCCTAAGCTTGTCCATTTGCTGCAGAGAGCCATGGTGGAGTGCTTGCCTGGAGCTGGTGCAGCAAAATTAAGAAACACCCACCCACTGTTTTTTCTGCCCTGACCAGCAAGAGATAGCAGAGATTTGGATACAGTGCTTGGCTCTACCTCTCCAAGCAACCTTGGGGCAGCATTAGGATTGCCCTGCCCATTAGCAGATATTCAGTTGCACTGAAATAAGTGGGAACCTTATGTAACTGTGTCTGAATAGAACACATAACTATGCTGTGAAGTTAGTAATCTGATGAGTTTTTGAATTAAAAGAAGAAAAAGTTTAAAAAGTAAAGAAAAGCCTCATTTTAAAAAATGGTTTGAAGAAAATATTAAACAGAATTTGTATCATTTTAATAGGTAGGAATAGGTTCCTTTACATTTCAAGTGCATCATGTTGTAAGGTTAACATTCTGAAGCTTGATCTCATGTGTCAAGATTTAAGCACAAGAGCTTTAGTTTAAAGGAATATATTGATCAGACTTTGATTGAGCCTCGTCTAATCGAAAAGAACAGTGGTGCTTACTAATAGCTGTCATTTAATGTTTCGTCTTCATTTCATAAATCTCCCTTCTCTGCTTCCTTAAGCCCCTCTGTCAAACAATTTCCCTTAAAACTGCTGTGCTAAGAGGAGAAATGAAAAAGCAACTGTCACAGTGTGAACATAATTGATTCAATAAATAACATTTTTAAATTCTCAAGGCAAACCTCGGGGTTTTCACTTATGTCAATTAACTACTTAGTAAATGGTGGTAAACTTAATTTGGACAGATGGGCTGTGCTAGCCCATTCTCACTTCCTCTGGAAATGAAAGAGAAAGCATTTTCCCTGATTTTTTTAAAAGTAATGTTTGGCTTGAATTTGGAAAGCATCACTTTGAAAACCTTTGCATTACTTGATGATAAAACAAACTGAATGTTGGTCTCTTCAGGTTATTGCTGTTTGGAAGTGATTCATATTTGTCATGATATTGCACTATGGGACAGGAAAGCTGCTGTGTCCTTTTTTGAGGGGGGCATTCTTCACTATGTGGGTAGAAACTTCCCTTTTGCTAAAAGGGAACAGAGAGATTCTGTGGTTGCAGAGCTTTCACTCATGGTCATTGTTCATTGCTTGCCCAGGTCTGTGATGACAGCTGCAAAACAAGTAGCATGTAGTTAATTACCACAACCAATCTGCCAAGTTGTGGTTTGCATATTGCCGGCATACTTCTCATAGTTGTAGCAGACTTAGTCCAGGGCTGAAATAATATTCTGCACTATGTAGATGTGCAGGTAAAGAGGAGATTCCTCATCTATACAACCCACAAATGACAACAAGGCAAAATGATGCTCCAGCTCTAGTTTCACTGTACTTAAAATAGCATGTATGAGTTGTGAGTAGGCACACAAATCTGGAGTGTCCAAAAGTGTGACCCGATGACCACCAGAACCTAGAATCCCCATTTCTATATGCAGGGCATGAACTCCACTGCTGAGCTATTGCTGTCCTCAACCATGTGATGCATTCTCCTTCCTTCAGATCCATTGATGTGAGCTTCAGTGATCCATCACACTGCTCTGTCATCAGGTTGCCAGTATCTTTGAGTTAAGGAGGACGAAACAGTAGGGAATGAAATGGAGGACAAGCTATCCCTGGAGAGGTTACCTGTTTGGTCCCCTGTCCCTGAAGCAGAAATCAAAAGTCTTATTGAGAGGCTTCCCCTAGACGAAGCTCCAGGATGGGATATGTTGCCCCACCCCAATCTTTCGTATGGACCCAGAGTGGTGGGCACCAATCTTGGCATCGCAGTAAAGACTGATATATTTCCTTAGTGATATTGGTCTTGATCTGCTTAGATGATCTCTAAACAGAGAGATTCCATTTGTAAAGCTATTGTGTGCTGGTAAAATGTTCAGACGGTTCAAAATTACTGTCTGTGTTCTTTTTACAGGGTGTTACGATAATGGAGAAACTTCTACAAGAACAGTTTGGAAGCCCCTTTTTGTAATGAGGAAATGTGAGTGTGTTTATACTGTTTCTTTTATAAGAATGTGATAATCAAATTCAGTAGTTTTCATAAAAGTAATCCCCCCCTATATTTTTCATGGAGGACAGTGTATGTATTCTTCAAGTAGTTCTAGAAACGAGAGCAAATGGCTATTGATTGATTTGTTATAAATGTTCTTCTAAGACACACTTTTTTGTACCTTACAGGAGGAGAAATCTCCATGTGTCTAAAGTAGAACCACAGCAATATGTCCTCATTACCAGGCCTGCTTCTTGCTGAAGTTAACTTTATGGGTTAGATTGACGAATAAGGAAAGACTGAGTTGAAGGAAGACAATTGCCTACAAACTAAGCAGCATATGTGGAATGGCAGAACTTAAAATCTGTGAACCAGTGTGATCATGGCGAACGAAAGTATGGTTTGGAAAAATACATCACTGTGTAGTTGCTCTTTAATCTTCCATAGACCAATCATCAAAAAGATTCCTACCCACCCCCTCAAAAAACCACACACACATTGGCACTACGGAAAGACTATCAGCCAAAAGAAACAAGATTTTACTCTTGTTTTAATACATGGTCCATTGTTCAGGGCAGAGAATCTATTCCACAGCAGTGCAACTGAAATGGAGGCATTTTATTAACAGGTACTGTGAATCTATATCTCATGAAGACTTTACATGAACTGCAAGATTATTTTAGTTTCAAAATTCTTGTGTTATGCAAATACCATTCTTTAAAACCTCCAAAACGCTATTAATGCACCTCCAGTTTGCCAATGTATCCCTCTAAAATGTGAACTGTTGCCAAACCTTGCTAGTTTTTCAAACCTACAAAAGCTTCTCAGAATCTTTATTAACTTAATGCTGAATTCCAGTGGTAGCCCTCTTTAAAAAGATGGAAAACTTGTTTAGTCTTTCAGTGCTTGTAACTAGGTAATTGACATCTAATTAAGTGGTAAGTTGACATAAGGGCTCAGGTTTTCATTTCTTTCTTGGACATTTTTGGTGATGTTGTTTTTTTTAAAAAATGTGTGTGTACACCATTCTGTCTTCAGATATGAAATGTTACTTGAATGCCCTTTTCTGAAATACAGGAGAACTAATGCTAGATTTGCAAATTACTAATAATGCATAATGTGTGCCACAATGCTAATAAGAAGTACTTAAATGTCTGCATATATTAAAAAAATCCTTTTTATTTGCACAAAATGTTGTCAGCGTTATACATTAGGTGAAGTGCTGGGAGGACAAATAATAACCGCAATCTGGTAACTCCTCTGCACCGGATAGACATTGTAAACATGATATGGTCTGCTGGGTGATGCTTAGGTACACATACAGTGTTAGAAATATTTAAGTCTTGGTTAAATAAAATATGTTCTGGAGCAGTAGGGAGGATTATGTTGTTTTGACATAAAACCATGTCCTTTTCAACCTTGTCACCTGCAGTTTTATGGCTGAGATTGCTGGAGCAGTCTGGATTAAATTTAGATTTACCCGGCACAGCAGTTATGTCAGGTCATTTTTAATTCATTTCCTTTAGCAATGAGCCAGCCTAACCAGTCATTTGAACAGCTATTTGACAGCTGGCTAATGGGACTGAAAAGTGTGCCAACTGCCCTGCTGGCTGGCTCCCTTTCTTGCTCCCTCGCGCTAAGCACGTTGAAAGCAAGAAGAGGAAAAATAGACACGTGTTTCCAAGCCTTCTCGGTGCTGAGAAGCAACTGAGCCCTTAAGAAGGAAGGATCTAAGGATCTGTGATTTAAGTGTTGAAATAGGAATGCAACAAACAGGGAAGCTGGGTGTGCATTTGAACTGAACTGGAAGCAGGGTTATGGTATGAGCATTGCCAGTGACAGTACCTCATAAAGTACTGCAGGCGCAGCACTTGGGCACTAAGCAAATCTGCATTTGCCCTTTAAGTGCTCAGAGGAGTCCATAGGACTGTTGTGAAATAGCATCTGTTTTGTCTGGGAGTCCCTCCAGAATTCATCTGCACCAGCTAACCTAGAACATACTACCTGTTAACCTAATACCTGCTGACCGGTATAATTGCCTTGGCACCCTACTACTCTCGGGCCATTTGGAAGAGGACAGGATCTTGTGCAGTAGAAATCTTGCACTATTTAATGCAAGGGTTGTCAACCCGGTTCCTACTGCCCACTAGTGGGAGTTTCAAGATTCTAGGTGGGCAGTAGGGGGTTCTGCGGCACAAGCTGAATCCTCCTTCCATCGAGCACTGGTGGGTGGTAAGGAAATTTTACCATCAAGAAAGATGCATTAGTGGGCGGTAGGTATAAAAAGGGTGACCACCCCTGGTTTAATGAGTAACAGTCTTCCAGCTGGAGAGGTTTGAGATCTAAATAATGCTGTTGCAATCTTGTTTCAGGGAGTGTGTATATAGTCTCTGCAACTATATTAAGGTCAGTCTTCTTTTTTTTAAAAAAAATAAGGAAAGAGAGATAATTACTTTCTTGAATTTTTTATTATAGTCCTCCTTGAACACTATTGTATGTCAGGCTCATTAGATTCTTCCTCACATTATGTCTCTGACTTGCTAAGTTGTAGCTAACACCTGCTTTACATGTACTCATTGCATTCCAGGAAGCTAGAAATTTTCATTTTTATATAATATCAGGTCTTACAGAGTTTGGAGGAGCTCATCTGCTTTTTTTCCAAGCAGTTCACAGAGCCTCTCCTTTTCCCATGTGGAGATTAATCTCAGTGTTTAAAAAGGGAGCATCTTGTACTGTTGACGGATGGCGCAAATACATTTGTATGTCAGGTGGTGCAAATATGGTGATGTATCAGAAAGCAGCTTTTCTAAGGCTCTGTCTAAACAGTACAATAATCATTAAGTGCCCTCTGTGTGGCTGTAGTGTGGAGCAGCATACCATACGGACTCCTGTCATCCTATTCGCAGTTGCAGGAGGATGTGATGGAGGCACAGCAATGTGAAGGCATGGGAATTCTTCTTGCAATAGGTGTGACTTGGCAAGCCACTATGTGTCTCTGTGGAGACTAAATGTATAGATAGGTCTCCCTCAAGTCACACTGCATGCACCACAAAACCTTTCGGCATGTATGTTCTCTAATAGCAAGGCCAACGCAATATCACAGATTGTTTCAGTTAACCACAGGCAAGGTTGTTGGGTGCCTTGTCAACTGCATGTTTGTTTGCAGATTACAGTGCCTGCTACTGGCTGCTGAATGCTTGGATATAGCCCTCAGCTTTGTGAACTACAAAACAGCATTGAAATGTAAGAATGCCTGAACACTATACTTGATGTCTAAAAGCAACCAACTTCATGAAGTGCCTTTGACGTCTGTGCCTTGATAATGCGATCTAGAAAGAAATACAGACTCATCCCCACCTCCAGATGTTAAACATTAAAAATGTTTTAAGAACTTAATTCTTAGCCCATAATCATTTGCAATATTTTTACATTAGCAGCTATCTTTCATTATCCCAGAACTTGCTTTGCGGTGTATGTGTTGCGAATCAATTGTTAAGGGAATGGGTTAATGAAATTATAAATGATGTTTTTCACATACATTTCTGTAATAATTGTACAACTCATTAAAAAAGGTGTTCTGATCATTCACGATGCTTGCCCTTCAGATATTCTTATTGATATTCCATACACTCTGTTTCTCTCCTAAAACGTATAACGAAAACACACACACCAAACCAGGTTTCAAAATGAGTTCCTTAGAAATTATAGGCAAAACAGCATAAAGGATGACTCCTGTGCAAAAAGCAGGAAGGGTGGAGAATAACAAAATGGCCACAAGGTTATTCTAACTTGTCAGGATTGTGAGTTGAATATATTAATGAGGAAAGAATGCCTTCCTCAAAAATTTTGCCGTTTTTCATTCAGTGTCTTAATACTGCACACAAAATTGCTTTGATAAATATGCAGCAGAAAAGTCACGAGCTGACATCTGGGGCTGTCGTTCTCAAGGGTTTGGCAAAGTAATAAAATGGATTAGCTTTCTCTTAAAAAAAAAAAAATTCCTGGTGAAACATCTCCCAAAATCAACCATTTTGAGGACAACTGATGCTTAGACACCCTGATAAGTTAGGATTTCAAAATCTGAGCGTCTGATTTGACATTGTGAAACGATTAGCTATGTAATAAACAGATTGATTCTACACATATAACCCCAAGACAGGTCTTGGTGAATTTCATAGTAAACACAGTTATGCATATATACCTGGGAGTTCTGCCAAGAGAACAAGCTGGTCATCACAAACTCGCTTTTCCAACAACACAAGAGACGACTCTACACATGGACATCCCCAGATGGGCAACATCGAAATCAGATTGATTATATTCTCTGCAGCCAAAGATGGAGAAGCTCTATACAGTCAGCAAAAACAAGACCTGGAGCTGACTGTGGCTCAGATCATCAGCTTCTTATAGCAAAATTCAAGCTTAAACTGAAGAAAGTAGGAAAAACTACTGGACAGGTAAGATACAATCTAAACCAAATCCCTTATGAATACACAGTGGAAGTGAGGAACAGGTTTAAGGATTTAGATTTGCTGGACAGAGTGCCTGAAGAACTATGGGTGGAGGCTTGCAACATTATACAGGAGGCAGCAACTAAAACCATCCCAATGAAAAAGAAATGCAAGAAAGCAAAGTGGCTGTCCAACGAGGCCTTACAAATAGCAGAGGAGAGAAGGCAAGCAAAATGCGAGGGAGATAATGAAAGATACAAGAAATTGAATGCAGATTTCCAAAGAATAGCAAGGAGAGACAAGAAGGCCTTCTTAAATGAGCAATGCAAAGAAATAGAGGAAAGCAACAGAATGGGAAGAACCAGAGATCTGTTCAAGAAAATCGGAAATATGAAAGGAACATTTCGTACAAAGATTACCATAATAAAGGACAAAAGTGGTAAAGACCTAACTGAAGCAGAAGACATCAAGAAGAGGTGGCAAGAATACACAGAGGAATTATACCAGAAAGATATGGATGTTTCATACACCCCAGGTAGTGTGGTTGCTGACCTTGAGCCAGACATCCTGGAGAGTGAAGTCAAATGGGCCTTAGAAAGCACTGCAAATAACAAGGCCAGTGGAAGTGATGGTATTCCAGCTGAACTGTTTAAAATTTTAAAAGATGATGCTGTTAAGGTGCTACACTCAATATGCCAGCAAGTTTGGAAAACTCAGCAGTGGCCAGAGGATTGGAGAAGATCAGTCTACATCCCAATCCCAAAGAAAGGCAGTGCCAAAGAATGCTCCAACTACCGCACAATTGCACTCATTTCACACGCTAGCAAGGTTATGCTTAAAATTCTACAAGGAAGGCTCAAGCAGTATGTGGACCGAGAACTCCCAGAAGTGCAAGCTGGATTTAGAAGAGGCAGAGGAACCAGAGACCAAATTGCAAACATGCGCTGGATAATGGAGAAAGCTAGAGAGTTCCAGAAAGACATCTACTTCTGCTTCATTGACTATGCAAAAGCCTTTGACTGTGTTGACCACAGCAAACTATGGCAAGTTCTTAAAGAAATGGGAGTGCCTGATCACCTCATCTGTCTCCTGAGAAATCTCTATGTGGGACAAGAAGCTACAGTTAGAACTGGATATGGAACAACTGATTGGTTCCAAATTGGGAAAGGAGTACGGCAAGGCTGTATATTGTCTCCCTGCTTATTTAACTTATATGCAGAATTCATCATGCGAAAGGCTGGGCTGGATGAATCCCAAGCCGGAATTAAGATTGCCGGAAGAAATATCAACAACCTCAGATATGCAGATGACACAACCTTGATGGCAGAAAGTGAAGAGGAATTAAAGAACCTTTTAATGAGGGTGAAAGAGGAGAGCGCAAAATATGGTCTGAAGCTCAACACCAAAAAAACGAAGATCATGGCCACTGGGCCCATCACCTCCTGGCAAATAGAAGGGGAAGAAATGGAGGCAGTGAGAGATTTTACTTTCTTGGGCTCCATGATCAGTGCAGATGGTGACAGCAGCCACGAAATTAAAAGACGCCTGCTCCTTGGGAGAAAGGCGATGGCAAACCTAGACAACATCTTAAAAAGCAGAGACATCACCTTGCCAACAAAGGTCCGTATAGTAAAAGCCATGGTTTTCCCAGTAGTGATGTATGGAAGTGAGAGCTGGACCATAAAGAAGGCTGATCACCGAAGAATTGATGCTTTTGAATTATGGTGCTGGAGGAGACTCTTGAGAGTCCCATGGACTGCAAGAAGATCAAACCTCTCCATTCTGAAGGAAATCAGCCCTGAGCGCTCACTGGAAGGACAGATCGTGAAGCTGAGGCTCCAATACTTTGGCCACCTCATGAGAAGAGAAGACTCCCTGGAAAAGACCCTGATGTTGGGAAAGATGGAGGGCACAAGGAGAAGGGGACGACAGAGAATGAGATGGTTGGATGGTGTTCTTGAAGCTACCAGCATGAGTTTGATCAAACTGCGGGAGGCAGTGGAGGACAGAAGTGCCTGGTGTGCTCTGGTCCATGGGGTCACGAAGAGTCGGACACGACTAAACGACTAAACAACAACAACACCTGGGAGTAAGCCCCATTCAACTACTGGGGTTTACTTCTGTGTTAAGGTGTCTAGCACTGTAGTACTGTGGACTATTGTTCCAGGAAATGCAGCATGTTTTAACTTTTAGAGACAGGCAGACACCCCTCTCTACTTGTGGCATGTATGTAGAAATTCAAGGGACTGTAGAGGGAGGGACTATGAACAAGTTAGGCCATATGGAATCTAGCCATATTCTAGGACTTTAACTTGAGGCTGTAACTCCATCTAGCATTTATTGCTTGCCATTCTTGTGGGGCTTCACTGCATTGTATATGTGGTTCTGCCTTATAAGAACTTCAGTAATTGCAGTTGAGCATGACAAACATCACTGTTGCTAATAATGAATTCAAGTGGCGAGTGCCAAGAGATGTGGAGCCAAAATAGGGCCTCTGACAAACAAGAGGGATGTTTCAGCATGCTTGGCCAGGCTGCTGTATGCAGAAGTGCACACACACACACACACACACACACACACACACATCTTTAAAAAGAAGTCCTTCCCCAGTAATGGCCCAGTGAGGTCTGGGCATGCTTAGTAGCCACAGAATGTTGAGTGTGAAAAACAGAAGGAAGAATGAATTGATCTGCTTGATTGACCATTGCAGCTTATGGTATCCCTGGAGAAAGGGATGGGGGTTTGGCACCTTGAAAAGGAGCACTCCTGTTTAAGGACGAGAATACCTAGCGACATTTTGTGCCAGATTCTGTTGCTCTTTACTCAGATACATAAATTTGACTGATGTCTAACACATTTCAATGCAGTATGTCAGAACTAGCGATGGTCTGCTCCACTGAAACAAAGTACCTTTCACAGTCATATGTTTCCTAGATATGGTGTATAGAAATGCAGAATGACCTGTTCTGAAACTGTCACCTGTTTTGTTTTCTAAGTGAAGTAGCAAATATAAAGCCTTATGTTTATCACACAATTAGACCATGTACCTTTTTTCAATAATTTAATCTGACGGTTCTCTGCAACCCACATAAGCATTCATTCCAGCCCTCTTTTTCCTGCCCCCATTCCTTCCATGCACATGGTAGAAATATGCTGGTAACCACACATGTCTCTGATACACAAAATATGAGTATGCACAGCTGATGAGCCCCGGCAGGGCGAAACAAGGTATTATTCCGAGAATCCTTGTTTTAAGTTCTTTTGTCTGATACCTGCATACAGCAACTATATTTTGAAAAGGCATATGTTAAGATCTTTCGTATCCTTCGTCTGATACCTGCATACAGCAGTTGCACACAGCAACTATACTTTGCAAAGGCAGATGTGGAACATTACAAAGAAAAGTTCATCTTTTGCAAGTACTGCTCCTTAAAGTTGTGTTTGACACCTGTATTCGCAAAGGCATACGTGGAACACAAAAAGCTTCTATTTGGATATTACGTATATAAAAACTGATCTATTTGTATTTCCTGTTTTATATGTTGGTCTTTAATTGCTTCTACTCAATTAGATAATGTGAAAAGAGTTATGTTTACATGATTTATAAAGAATTCATATAGTTAAACACAGCCAGTTACATTGTGGGTATATTTGTTAGTTGTATTTACGTAACTATAGGTTTGATAGTGTTGGGTAATCACACATGGCCCGTACAACCTATGTTCCACCAAAGGGAAAAGGGAAAGCAGTCCATCAGCATTGCAGGTGCTGTAGCCATGGTCTGGTCTGTTTCATTGTCTTCAGCTCCTTAGCAGGTCAGGGAGCTTTGTGGGCACTGCAATGTTGGAAAGGGCATGAAGGAGCGATCATATCGGCACACCTTCTCATCTTGCCATTCCACAACAAGAGGAGAGATTCTTGACAATATCCCCTCTATCTATTGGGAAGCCCCATGGAGCATTAAGGGATCCTTCTGTAAGTTTCCTTGGGTTCACCATTTTAGTCAGTCCCCCATCTATGTGGAGGTGATAGCTGCCATGAATCCAAATATCACCAGCAAGTGGTCTGACCATGACAACAGGATCTCAGAGACACTCATTTCCAGATCACCCCCCCTCCACTTGGAGCAGAAAACAAGTCAAGGGTGTAAAATGCACACCTAAGCATGTATACTCAAAAGTAAGCATGTTCAGTGGGGCTTACCACCAGGAAAACGTGCATTAGATTGTAGTCAATTCTTTCTCTCTCTATGTTCTTATGCAGCCGGTTTCTCAAAAGCAGATCTTTTTGGCAGGGACCTTGATGTACAATCAGTTTTAGCTGTAGAGGTTAAGGCGGTAGCACACAGTTAAATTAGTGTGCAATGTTACAGAAGGAAATGACAACCTGTCATGTAATGGAGCCAGATGAGAAAATGAGTGGATCCTGCCCATCATTGAAAATAGTAACTGAGCACTTTATGGACAAACAAGAAAAGAGGTGCATGTAAAAGAATTCTGAAGACAGGATTTGCCAGGTTTTTCAGAATTAAAGAAAGGTGGCGTGTGTTGTCAGAAATGTCTTGTCTCACAGGACAAGGAGTATATTATTTGGGAATTGAAATGGGCATCTCAAGAGGAGAGTGAAAACACGGAAAATTTAGGGAGAACAATATGACAAGCAAATTGAACCACACTGGTAAAACTGGAAGACGGAACATGAACAATAAGTTTGCAATGAGCCCTTTCCATATGTTCGCCTTTAAATTACAGCCTGCAGATTAGAAAAACATTCTGTATCTCTATATTTCTATGAGAGCTGCTATAAACAGTGTCCATCTTGGGGCATTGCACCATGAGCCTCTCCTAAGGGGTCCACAAGAAGGGCCTCATTTGCAGATCTCTTGGAGGAGGGAAATGGCACCAGCCAACATGAAGAAGTGTAGAAAGGAGAAATCCTGAGAAAATATAAAGGCACAACACTAGAATATAAGTTGGGGGGGGGGGATCCAGTCTCAGTAAATGTCTTTGATTCAGTGTAGTCTGTCTTATACACTTTGCATGGCCGAACTTTTAACAAGCAAAAAATTGAGGTAAATTAGGTTTTAGGATCCATATGACTGCAAGCGCCTTTCATTTATTGGTCCAAATCAATTGCCTGCAACGGCAAACGGCATGATTGCTTTGTCCTTCAGTGAGCAACCTAAATTGCTTTCCTGTTTTAACTGTACCTTTTTGCGTTTGAGCAAATGGCATGGAAATCAAAGAAATTCTAGTCAACAAGGGCAGAAGGAGTCCCTGAGGATGCTGCAAAGTGAGTTTAACAGAAAACAGGAGATCTGACAGATGAATTCCTGAGGGGAAGTAAGTTACAAAGGAGATAGGAGGTTGGTGGAAAGAGAAAGTTAAATTTGTCACAATATTGTTTAGACTCTAAACTTTAGAGTGGTTGCTTTTAAAGCTATCCGCCTGTATTCTTTTCACAGCTAAAAATGTGGTGAGTAATGGGCAGGGTTTCTTGGGACACACTAAACTGAGAGCAAACCTCAAATGCTATACTGTACAGTGGTACCTCGAGTTACAAACACTTTGGGTTACAGACTCCGCTAACCCGGAAGTAGTACCTCAGGTTAAGAACTTTACCTCAGGGTGAGAACAGAAATCGGGTGGGTGTGGTGGCATGGCGGCAGCGCTGGAGGCCCCATTAGCTAAAGTGGTACCTCAGGTTTGGAACGGTTTCCGGTTAAGAACGGACCTCCGGAACAAATTAAGTTCTTAACCAGAGGTACCACTGTAAAGTAAACATTTTGGGAATGTGCTTTAGCTCCTTTAGAAGTGCAGAAACAATAAGGACTGCATGCCAGCTGCTGGGGGAAAAACTTTGGTTGTGGCTGCCGCCATGGTGCCAGGTGGACTTCTGGCATTGGCACAGGCATAATGTAAAAAGCCTTGAATATCTACTGAATGTTCATGAACATTTGATATTTGCTTTCTACACCTACTGATATTTGATTGCAATATGTGTTTGCATTGTGTGATCATTGTGCTTCTGTTTAAATCCCTGGGTTGCAACACAATATGTGTGCATGTGACTGAGCTGTACACCTTCATTTTTCTAACTGGCTTAGTAATCCATCCTTTTGCTGGAAGCAAATGTGGGTTGATATTCCAGTTGGTGCCTTGGACTGCAAGAGTATGCACACATCTGGGAGTAAACTCACATGAATGTGGTGGACTCTACTTCTGAATAAACATTCATAGGATCGCACCGCTAGTATGCTTTTAAGAATGAAACCAAGTTTCTGTATTCCAGACGCTGAGCTAAAAGTGATCTCATTCAGTTGTCAAGTTGTAAAGCCTATCCTCGAGGCCATAGTAAATCTTCATGTTTTTTCTTTCCATGAAGCTTTTGATGATGAACAAGCTTGTCAGAACCAGAAGATGGCTTGCCAGAATTCCTAGCACATGGTCAGTCATTAGGAAATATTCTTCAGCATGCTATCTGAATTAAAATTCTGTGTAGGCACATTGTTTTTGTTACTATTTATTTTTGGAGTTTAAACAATTGACTGCGTAGGGCTAAACAAAAAGAACAGCTGGAGGTGAATCAAACCAGTAGTGTATTACTTGTTCACCCCTTTATTTAGACTGCAGCCCTGTACTACATAACTTGGGAATAAGCCCCACAGAACTCAACAGGACTTTTGAGTAGATATGATTGCACTGCTAGTATATTATGGCTACCTACGTTTCTGAAGCTGTTGAAACCGGAGCAACATTCCATGGTTGGATAGTTTGGTATCACTTAAATTAATTAATATAGACTCCACATTATTACCTTGTGTAGCACTCTTGTCATGGCTTTACCACACAGCCAGTGTGGTGTAATGGTTAAAGTGTCAGACTAGGACCTGGGAGACCAGGGTTCAAATCCCCCCCCTCAGCCATGAAACTCGCTGGTCTTGTGCCAGTCGCTGCCACTCGGCCTAACCTACCTCACAGAATTGTTGTGGGGATTAAGCAAAGAGGGACAGAGCCATGTGCCCCACCTTCAGCTCCTTGAGGACAATGGTGGTATAAACACAGATAAGTATTTAACACTGAGACAGATCCTGAAGCTGAGGCTCCAATACTTTGGCCACCTCATGAGAAGAGAAGACTCCCTGGAAAAGACCCTGATGTTGGGGGAAATGGAGGGCACAAGGAGAAGGGGACAACAGAGGACAAGATGATTGGACAGTGTTCTCGAAGCTACCAGCATGAGTTTGACCAAACTGCAGGAGACAGTGGAAGACAGGAGTGCCTGGTGTGCTATGGTCCATGGGGTCATGAAGAGCTGGACATCTAAACAACGTCTAAACAACACCACCACCACCTAATGAGGCATTTGAGCTGACCTGAGGTTATTGGATTTTCAGCTATCCTTATGGCCTTGAAGAATTTTCTGTCCTCAGGGAAGGAATACAGATAAGAAACAAGCCACTTGGCCTATTTTCATGCTCAGTGAGCTCATCAGCCTGAGCACCAGCCCGTGTAGCCTGGTTTCAGTCCCATATCATCTTTACCTGCAGCAATTGCATGTTGATTGCCCTTTTAAAAGACAAAGTCCAGCAACTGGAGGAACGTGTAGCTACGCTCCAAAGAATTAGAGAGCTGGAGCTCTTCTTGGAAGCAACAGAGCACACCGTCCCCACCAAGGAGGAGACAGGGGACTCCCCTGAGAAGGAGGCTAATTCACCAACTCAGGAGCCAGATATATGGAGAAACGTGACTCAAAGAAGTAGGAGGCCCAGGGTTCACTCTGATTGTTTAGAAATACACAATCGCTTTGAGGTCCTTTCCCCTAGCATGGAAGACGAAGAGCAGACTCCATTTGAGGATCTCTCCCTCATTACAGTCGATCAGGTATATGAAGACGAGCAGCAAAGTCAGTCCTCAGGGAATGTGCAGGCGACCTTGGAACGGACAGCTCACGGAAGAACCCCAACCAAACCCAAGAGGAGGCGTGTAGTGGTGATAGGGGATTCCCTACTGAGGGGAACAGAAGCAGTGATCTGTGGGCCTGACAAGATGTCTCGGGAAGTGTGCTGTCTCCCTGGGGCTAAGATCCAAGATGTAACTGAACGACTGCAAGGAATCATAAAACCCACTGACGAATACCCCTTCCTCTTGGTTCATGTGGGAACCAATGACACTGCAAGCAATAGCCTCCAGAAGATCAAAAGAGACTACGAGGCTCTCGGCAGGAAATTGAAGCAACTAAATGCACAAATTGTCATCTCGTCTGTCCTCCCAGTTGAACGACGTGGCCCAGGGAGAGAGGGGAAAATAGTGGAAGTGAACAGCTGGCTTCGCAAATGGTGTAAACAGGAACGGTTTGGATTCTTAGATCACGGACTGCAGTTTCTTGAAGATGGACTTCTGGCAAGTGATGGGCTGCACCTCACAACGGTTGGGAGAAATGTTTTTGCCAAAAATCTCAGAAACCTCATCAGGAGGGCTTTAAACTGACTAATGTGGGGGAGGGAGACAGTGCTCCTGAAGGTAGGAGTCTATCAATTAATGAAGATGATCATCCAAATGCCATAGACCAAATGGAGCAAACAGCACGCGGACCTAGTGGTGGGAGGAAAAAATCCTTAAATAAGAGACACGGGGGAATGATTAATGGACTTCAATGTCTGTACACTAATGCGCAAAGCATGGGAAATAAACAAGATGAGCTTGAGCTCTTGGTACAGCAAACTAAATATGACATAATAGGCATCACTGAAACCTGGTGGGATAAGTCCCACGATTGGAATGTAATAATGGGGGGATACAATCTATTTCAGAGAAACAGACCAGACAAAAAAGGAGGAGGAGTGGCGTTATATGTCAGGGATGTGTATACCTGTGAAGAGATCCAAGATTTAGAACCTCGAAGCCAAAGTGAGAGCATTTGGGTCAAAATTAAGGGAGAGAAGAATAACAGAGACCTCATTGTGGGAGTTTACTATAGATCCCCAAGCCAAACGGAGGACATAGATGATGCCTTCCTGGAACAGATGGCCAAGCATGCAAAAGGAAGGGAGATAGTAGTAATGGGGGACTTCAATTACCCGGATATTTGTTGGACGTCAAACTCAGCCAAGAGCATAAGGTCAAACAGATTCCTCACTGGCCTTGCAGACAACTTCATTGTCCAGAAAGTGGGAGAAGCAACAAGAGGAACAGCCATTTTAGATCTGGTCCTAACCAATGTTGATGACCTGGTTAGTGGGGTAGATGTGGAAGGATCATTAGGCGCGAGTGATCATGCTCTTCTGAAGTTTACTATACAGCGGAAAGAAGCAGCCAAGCATACTAGGGCTCAATTTCTTGACTTTAAGAAAGCCGACTTCATAAAACTTAGGGAAGTGCTGGGTGAGATCCCATGGACAGTAATACTAAAAGGAAAGGGAGTTCATGATGGCTGGGAGTTTGTTAAGAGGGAGATAGTAAAAGCACAACGTCAGGCAATACCAATGAGACGGAAACATGGAAGGTGCCTAAAGAAGCCAGGGTGGCTATCTAAAGAACTTTTAACTGAATTAAGATTAAAAAAGGATGTGTACAAAAAATGGAAAAGGGGGGAAACCACCAAAGAGGAATTCAAACAAATAGCCAGCACGTGTAGACACAAAGTCAGAAAAGCTAAAGCACAGAATGAACTCAGGCTTGCTAGAGAGGTTAAAAACAACAAAAAAGGCTTTTATGGGTATGTTCGTAGCAAAAGGAAGAACAAAGAAACAGTGGGGTCACTCAGAGGAGAAGATGGTGAAATGCAAACAGGGGACACAGAAAGGGCTGAACTCCTCAATGCCTTCTTTGCCTCAGTCTTCTCCAATAAAGAAAACAATGCCCGACCTGAAGAATTTGGAGCAAATGTTTCAGCAAAGGAAACACAGCCCAGAATAACTAAGGAGATAGTACAAGAATATTTGGCTAATTTAGATGTATTCAAGTCTCCAGGGCCAGATGAACTGCATCCAAGAGTATTAAAAGAACTGGCAGATGTGATCTCAGAACCACTGGCAGTCATCTTTGAGAATTCCTGGAGAACAGGCGAAGTCCCGGCAGACTGGAGGAGGGCAAATGTTGTCCCTATTTTCAAAAAGAGGAAAAGAGAGGACCCAAATAATTACCGCCCAGTCAGTCTGACATCAATAGCAGGGAAGATTCTGGAGCAGATCAATAAGCAAACAGTCTGTGAGCACCTAGAAAGGAATGCTGTGATCACCAATAGTCAGCATGGATTTCTGAAAAATAAGTCATGTCAGACTAACCTGATCTCGTTTTTTGACAGAATTACAAGCCTGGTAGATGAAGGGAACGCAGTGGATGTAGCCTACCTTGATTTCAGCAAGGCATTTGACAAGGTGCCTCATGATATTCTTGTAAAGAAGCTGGTAAAATGTGGTCTTGACTATGCTACCACTCAGTGGATTTGTAACTGGCTGACTGACTGAACCCAAAGGGTGCTCATCAATGGTTCCTCTTCATCCTGGAGAAGAGTGACTAGTGGGGTGCCACAGGGTTCTGTCTTGGGCCCGGTCTTATTCAACATCTTTATCAACGACTTGGATGATGGACTCAAGGGCATCCTGATCAAATTTGCAGATGACACCAAACTGGGAGGGGTGGCTAACACCCCAGAGGACAGGATCACACTTCAAAACGACCTTGACAGATTAGAGAACTGGGCAAAAAGAAACAAGATGAATTTTAACAGGGAGAAATGTAAAGTATTGCACTTGGGCAAAAAAAATGAGAGGCACAAATACAAGATGGGTGACACCTGGCTTGAGAGCAGTACATGTGAAAAGGATCTAGGAGTCTTGGTTGACCACAAACTTGACATGAGCCAACAGTGTGACGCGGCAGCTAAAAAAGCCAATGCAATTCTGGGCTGCATCAATAGGAGTATAGCATCTAGATCAAGGGAGGTAATAGTGCCACTGTATTCTGCTCTGGTCAGACCACACCTGGAGTACTGTGTCCAGTTCTGGGCACCACAATTCAAGAAGGACACTGACAAACTGGAACGTGTCCAGAGGAGGGCAACCAAAATGGTCAAAGGCCTGGAAACAATGCCTTATGAGGAACGGCTTAGGGAGCTGGGCATGTTTAGCCTGGAGAAGAGGAGGTTAAGGGGTGATATGATAGCCATGTTCAAATATATAAAAGGATGTCACATAGAGGAGGGAGAAAGGTTGTTTTCTGCTGCTCCAGAGAAGCGGACACGGAGCAATGGATCCAAACTACAAGAAAGAAGATTCCACCTAAACATTAGGAAGAACTTCCTGACAGTAAGAGCTGTTCGACAGTGGAATTTGCTGCCAAGGAGTGTGGTGGAGTCTCCTACTTTGGAGGTCTTTAAGCAGAGGCTTGACAACCATATGTCAGGAGTGCTCTGATGGTGTTTCCTGCTTGGCAGGGGGTTGGACTCGATGGCCCTTGTGGTCTCTTCCAACTCTATGATTCTATGATTCTATGATCTCACTGGGTGCTTCCAGGTGGAGAATTTTTCAGGAGTGTGGTTCACTGATTCTATGTGCCTGACCCCTGCAGGATCTCATAGGAAGAGTGCAAATCCCCAGGCTGATTCATCACTGTCGACCAATCAGAGACCAGCACCATTCCTCTGCTTATTTATGTACATAATGCCAAAATAGGATCCTAAACAGTTTACAAAATATAAGAACCGTTTAGAGAACATTGTGCACAGTAGTTAGATTACACAACAAAACAATCCCATTAAAACAAAAATGGTCAGAATGAAAATGTAATCAAGATTTAAAGAATTTATGCTCTGATTTTTTTCTGTAAAAGGCTAAAAAGATAAAGCCACCATTTAACAACTTAAAATAAAACCACCAGCCTTCTATCAACCGAAAGACGTCTTTTTGTTTTGTTTTTACTATCTTCTGCAAGTCCATTAAAGGTGGGTGGGTGGGTGTGGGTGAGAAATGTGAGGAGAGGGCCCTAATCCAATCCTGCTTTTCGAATCTGCGTGCTTCCTCTACTCCAGCCTAAAGGGGGTTAACAGAACTGCCAGCTTCTTTCTGTTCATTCCCCCACCCCATCCCCACAAAAGCCAGTTTGAAAATGTGGGTGGACAGTAGCAACTGAAGCATCTTTCTTTCAGACAAAACAAAAATTTCTACATTTTAGAAACTTGCCATGCATAATTATGGTTGATCTTGGAAGAAAACAGAATTATACTTGCTTTAAAAGAAGCCAATTATCAAGGGTTGATCAAAAGGAGACAGTGCTATGAAGATACACTTTTGAAGCACTCTATAATGATTTTTAAAAAAATAAAAGTAAATCACATTCCTTGCTACCTTGTAAACAAAAAACGCTTTAAAAAGTTACAGCTATTGGAGGGGACACCAACAAAAGCCCAGGTCACTAATACTGTCTTTGAAGTGAAGAGGCTGTAAATTTCCACCATTTTGTTTTCCTTTTTTTTTATTGCTACCTGCCAGGTATCTGAAATACAATCTCTTTCAAAAGCTCTTACTTTATGTCTCATGAAGCAAATTCCACCCCCTTCCCCTTGAATGTGCAAGTAGGGTACTATTAGCTGTGGTGAAGAGCATTTTTATCCAAGGATTGTAAGACCCAAGTAGCATTGCAAAGGTGGCCTTATTTGCTACCGTCTCCTTATCCTGTTAATGCCACTCTCTGTTCAGTGCCCTCCTCTCACTTTTTCTCCCAGCCTCCCCTCCCCACTCATTTTCAGGTTAGAAGTCATTTTCTTTCCACTCTTTCAGTTTGTTGTGTTTAGGAAAGACCCGTATGAAATATAAACTGAGGAAACATATAGCATTACCAGTTTTTTCTGGGCACCTTTTACCTTGGGTTGCCAGCTTTTCTACTGGTCCTCCAAGGACTTAGCTATACAGCTGCAAATAAAACACTTTAAGTGTGTTGTAAAGTGCATTATACAAATGTGTTTAGAAGGCGATTGTGAGCCATGGCAAATTCAAAATGTTTTTCAAAACATTTTTTACAACAGCATTTTCACAATGTTTTTTTATATGTGTGTAGATTCAACCTAAGTGTCCTTATTTCCCAAGGACAGTCTTGGATTTACAGAAGCCGTCCCAGTTTCTGATTTGATCCCAGAATGTCCTGCTTTTCCTTAGGACGTCCCTATTTTCATCAGAGTAATGTTGGAGGTTATGGAGCTATGCGACCAAGCCAAGGAGATAACTATACAACCTTAAGAAGACATCCGAAGGCAGCCCTGTATAGGGAAGTTTTTAAATGTTTAATGATCTCCTTAGCTTTTACCACAAGCAGAATTTGAGTGGTTGCAGCTTTCCTTAACAAAGCATCTGCATGAGAGATAACTTCACCTGTTCATATGTGCACTTGCTCATCAAACTGCTGGTCAAGGGACAGGAATGCTGCCCAAGAAAAAGGTGGCCTCTCTGCTCCTTTTGGTTATAAAATCAAGTTCACTTATGATGATTTAAAATGCTGGCCTCAGTGAGCCAGCCATATATAAGCACTGGCCTTATAGGCCACAGTTTAGCCTAAGATGATTACAACAATGGGTGCTTAAGGTTCACCAGAGATGTAGCTTCCTAAAGCCACTCCTTTAAACATTCCATAGGAGATGCTGTTTCACTGTTCCAACAATCTTACCAAAGAGTCACCCTTTTCAACTTGATTCTATGCTATTTTGAAAACCAGGGTAGAGTTGTTCCAGGAAACACGCCATCAAATGAAAAAAGTGCTCCTAGGTGAGCTAAGTGCACCTTTAATCCTCACTGGCTCTAATGATCCATTTGCAGCTGGAAGCCAGAAGCAAGCACCTTTCGCCATAACCTTCCACATGTTACCTTGATGATAGAGAAACTCTTTTCTTGTACACTTAGAAGGAGCAGACTACCTCCTTAAAACCATTCTTGTGTTTGCAAACCAAGTTCAGCCCAGGCCTCTCTGATGGCTTTGACAAGGACAAGAAAGCCGTCATAGGTAACCTTTTCTTCCAAATAGGGCCACCTCATGGGACGCAGTGGCCATTTTAAAGTGGATTGTTTGCCATGACTAAATCCCCTCTTTTTTCCCATCTCTGAATCTCGTTCAAGTATTATTAGTATGAAAGCATTTATCAAATGTAGACACTTGCCATAAATTTTGTTCTAAGAAATTCTGATGGTGAAAACATGCCTGTTATCTCAGGTGTCTGGAGATACTTGACTTATTGTGGTTTCCACTTGTACCTAAGGTCTTTGTTTGATCTGATGCTGTCAGGTTGGAATGCCCATCTCTTAGCCACTATACTAGCTCTTTGCTAGATTTTGTACCTGTACTGCTCTGTCCTCTGTATTAATTTACAGTGGTACCTTGGTTGTCGAACAGCTTGGCTCACAAACAAATCGGCTCCCGAATGCCTCAAACCTGGAAGTGAATGTTCTGGGTTGCAAATGTTTTTTGGAAGTCGAATGTACACCGCTCCTTCTGCAGCATACTGCACTCAGTTGGAAGCCACGCCTTGGTTTTCAAACCATTCCAGGAGTCAAACAGACTGTATTTACTTAAATTGGTTTTTATTAAATATTTTCTTGTGCTATAAATCAAGCAAATAAATGGGGGAAAGTACATCTCCACTTTTCACAGTTTGTTTACATGTAGGGAGAGACACTTTTGTGCACAACAAGGCAATGACATATCTTCCACAATGGCATACAAATTAATATGGCTAACCTGACCCAGCAATCCACCCCCTCCCACATGTAAACAAGCCACACTGCAGCCAACTGAATGCAACCAAGCAAGCTCTGGACTCTCAACTTTGGCCCTCCAGATGTTTTGAGACTACAATTCCCATCATCCCTGACCACTGGTCCTGCTAGCTAGGGATTATGGTAGTTGTAGGCCAAAAATATCTGGAAGGCTGAGGTTGAGGAAGCCTGCTCTAACCTCTCACAATCTCTGTCTATTTCATGTGCTGCTGGCACAAACTCCTACACTAACACTATGTCTTCTGTATTTATTGGGAACATAGGAAGCTGCCTAATACTGAGTCAGACTCATTGGTCCATCTGTGGTTTACCTGACTGACTGTGGCTCCCCAGCGTCTCAGGGAGGAATCTCTCCCAGCCAGAGCCATCTTTCCCACTGGTCTTAGTGGTTCGTTGCGCCAGGGCGCCAGCCTCTCAGGGGCACCCTAGCGAGTGCCAGCAGTCTCCCCTTTCTCTGAATGCCCGCCAGCTGTGCCCGGCCAACTATATGGCTGGCGGGCATGCAGCTTTGTTCCCAAGCCTCTGCAGGAGGAGAGCGATCCCAAAAGAGGCTTAGGATGGAAGCTGCGCAGCTTCCCTCCCAAGCCTCTGCATCTGCTAAAGACAGCCCTGCTCCCGTCCTCCTCCTGCTTCCTGGTGAAAAGCGGCACACAGCCTTCCCGGGCTGCCTTCTCGGATGCCCCGATGCCGGAGAGCATGTCCGCCAGCACGTTTTCCTGCTTGGATCGCTGCCACCACGCAGGGGATCCAGGCAGTGGGGGAGGCAGAGGACATTTTCCACTGCCCCCTCCCTTGTTTTTGAGTTGCCGGGGGGCCACCAGAGGGATCTTTGCACCACGGCGCCGGATATGCTTAAGACAGCCCTGCTCCCAGCCCTACCTGGTGAGGCTATGGATTGAACCTGGGACCTTCTAAATGCAAGGCTGATGTCCTACAACTGCTCTACACCTAGCTTATTTTCTTACACCCCCCCCATAAGATCGATATTTCCTAAAGATTCCTTTAAGAAAAAGTTTACCCTTCTTGCATGATACACAGATCATAATAGAATGGGCCTTACTTGTGTACCGGCCAGTCTTGTTTACCCAGTGTGGTGCCAGTGGTTAGGAGCCAGTGTGGTGTAGTGGTTAAGAGCGGTAGTCACGTAATCTGGGTAACCGGGTTCGCGTCTCCGCTCCTCCACATGCAGCTGCTGGGTGACCTTGGGCCAGTCACACTTCTCTGAAGTCTCTCAGCCCCACTCACCTCACAGAGTGTTAGTTGTGGGGGAGGAAGGGAAAGGAGAATGTTAGCCGCTTTGAGACTCCTTAGGGTAGTGGTAAAGCGGGATATCAAATCCAAACTCTTCTTCTTCTCTTGTTTGCAATTAACACTTCCTCTTTTTTACTCTTCCCCCTTTGTTTCTTTTCTTTTTTTTTCAAAGAAGCCTTCCAAAGGCAGCCTTTTGACTAAGACAATTGGACTGGAACCCCTGAACCCTTTCCCGTGTCGCAGCGACGCAGGAGGAGCCATTAAGGGCCAGCCATTTGCGCTTTGTCTGCAGCCCTCTCCTGGAAGAGTCCCTTGATGCGGTCACAGTGCCACATTCCTCTATTCTCATTAGTGTCCTTGAATTATGTATGTACAGGAATAAAGGGCACGGTTTTATGTTCTGGTGCTGCTTTATCTCGACAAAATTACATTCAGCAGAAAGTTCGAAATGGAAAAGCTTTTAACCTTTGGAAGTGGCGGGTGATCTTTGTCCATCTGCATTAGTACAGAGTGACATGCTAATGGAACAAATGCCACACGTCGCAGGAGACTCCTGCTGCTCTGGGCTCTGTTCCCCTGCTTCTCTTTAGTGATCAGGGGAACTAATGGGAGCCTGCGGACAGTAGTAGTATCTAGGAACAAGTTGTTGCCTTAATTGTATAAGAGACGGGAAGTTAGGAGAGACCACTCTACTGTTTGGAGCCTTCTGAATACCCATTGCAGGAGAAGGGAATGCTGTTGCTCTCGGGTGCCGTTTGTGGCTTCTCATAGGCAACTGGTTGACCCCTGTGAGAATAGGATGCTGGTCTAGATGAGCCACTGGCCTGATCCAGTAGGCTCCTATGAAGAGGAACAAGTTCAGATAAATTGCCCCCACAAGTCTTGAGATGCTACACAAGGGGACAACCTACAGGGATAGCCATGCCCTGTTTGTGAACTTCCTAGACCAGGAACACAGAAGCTGTGGCTTCGAGATGTTGTTAAACTACAACCCCCATCATCCCTGACCATTGGCTATGCTTGCTGGGACTAGTGAGAGTTGGAGTCTGGCAGCCTCTGGAGGACCATGGGGTTCCTCATCTCTGTCTGAGAGGCATCTGCTTGGCCACTGTTGGAATATTAGGGTAGAAAAATCATGGTCTGATCCTGCTGGAAACATTAGAAGAGGACAGCCAAATTAAACTTAGAAAATATGAGGAGATAAAAGACCAGCTTTCTGGTTGGTTGGAATACCATCAAATATACAAAATATTTAAACAAGATAAAAAGATTGGATTTGATCATCAGCCCTCTAAACTCGAAACAGAATTAATAAATAATAAAATCAGGGTAATTTCAAGAATATATTGACTCCTCCTGGAATGGGAAGTTGAGGAGGAGGAGGTTAAGGCAACAATGATTAGATGGGCATCAAATAATGATGGCCAAATGGGAAGAGGTTTGGAAAACAAATATGAAATTTACGGCGTGTTATAACATCAAAGAAAATATGTTAAAGATGCAACACAGATGGTATCTCACCCCCTCAAGACTATCGAAGATGTTTAAAAACTTAGCGAATACTTGTTGGAGGTGTGGTGGGAGTAATGGCGACATGTATCATATGTGGTGGACATGTAGGAAGATCAAAGTGTTCTGGGGCTTAATTTACGAGGAGTTGAAAAAAATGTTTGGAATGCCAGAGGCATTTCTGTTAAACATTGTTGGCAGGGACATCCCGAAAGCCTTTAGGGAGGCATTCTTATATGCAACGGCCGCAGTTCGGACTTTGGTGGCAAAGGGGTGGAAGGAAAAAGAAGCCCCGACAATAACGGACTGGCATTACAAGCTACAATAATTTGCTGAAATGGTGCAGTTAACAAATACCCTGAGAGGCAATTAAAAATAAAAATTTATGGAAAAGTGGAATAGATATAAAACATATGTTCAAAAATACAGTAAAGGTTCGCTGTCTATGCTAGCATTTGATTGACTTTGGAGTGAGACTGAGTTGAGAAATAAGACTAAGAGCACATATTGATATAGGAATGTATTAGATAATATGTAAAGAAATATACAACAACAAGAGTACATTCATTTGTAAAAAAAGGAATATACAATGGGAAAGACAGGAAGTCTAGTGTGTTGGTATGTATATGATTTTTTGGGGGAAATTGTTTTTGTTTTTTCTCTTTGTTCTTTCTTTTTTTTGTTTCATTTTCTTTCTAGGTATAAATAAAATTGTATATAATTTTTGTATACATGTTGGAAATTATATTATAGTAGGTCCTGTAATGTAATATGACAACGTTTACCAATGTAATATAAGAATGTTAACAAATAAATGAAATGCAAATTCAAAAAAAGGGGGGACAGCAGCTACAGCACACAACTGTGAATTATCCTCTCCCTTAAAGATGAACAACTCATACATTTACACGTGCAGTTGTAAATGTTTATCAGTCCTTCTAGGACTTCAGGATTGGGTGCAGGATTAGATGGGTCATTGGTCTGACTCAGCAGGACCTTTCTTATGTTCTCATGTGCTCCCTGTAGTAGGTTGAAGAGGAAGGTAGAGAAAAGGTGGAAGCACCAGAGGATAACAGAGTCTCATCATTCATTTCAGCAGACATTAGTCTCTGGCTGCACAGCCAGGAGACCCAATTTCATTTACTTTCTGATCGAAAAGAATGTGTGGATTTACAACTGACTGGTAATATAAAAGCAATGACCTTAAAAGGGGCAAAGTGGATGATTGAAATCTAATAGTGTTGGAACATACAAAAATGACAGCAGTATGGAATAAAAAAATAACAATGCAGTATCTGAATCCAATGATGCATTCAATCAAATGAGTCTTTAGTTATCTGGTAAATAGCCACCAATCCTGTTTAAAATGACAGTGCCTATAGTCTGGTCTTGCATTAACCAATAGAAGTAATTGACAGGGGAAAAACAAGACATAGCAATAATTCAAGTAAAGTATTTTATTATTATTATATTATTATTAGTCTGACTATTAGACATTTAACACACACCCCTCAACCATTAAACACTAACTTTCTGCATTAGTTTGGGTGTTGGGCTAAAGAGACAGGTCAGGATGCTGTCGGTGTACTTGCCCATTCAGCTGCTCAACAGCCTCTCGGACGGAAGTGGTCTCACTGCCCTTTGCACAGCAGACTCCGCAAACAGATGCTGAACAAGATATTGGACCTGCGACCCACAGCTCCAAGAGAAAGCCAAACAAGGTTCCTCCTAGTGGATAAGGACAAGGACATTACTGCCTCAGTGGCTTCCTTTTCAATCTCCATCTTACCCAAAAGGCTTCTTAATGAATCATCTCTCTAGGGAATAGACAGGGTGAAGCAGAACAATTGAGTACCTTGTGACCCTCGACAGCCTCACTCCTGTCCCTTTTATATTTATCCCAGTGTTTTGAAATGTTTTAACTCATAATGCCAATAAAGGTAATTGTATTGTATTGTATTGTATTGTATTGTATTGTATTGTATTGTATTGTATTGTATTGTGGTGGTCTCAGGAGTGGTTTTGAGTGGCTGCAACATCCATCCTGAGGATGTGTCAGGTCTGGGTCAGGAAATCATGGCTTCCATGGATACCATGCACCTGTTTGAAATCATCACCAGTTCAAAGCAGAAAGCAGGGCATACCCTTGAATTAGGTGGAGAGAGGTGGGGTCTGGAAATAGGAGTGTGTATGGATGTCACTCCATTGCCTTGGTCAGACCACTTCCTGGTGAGGCATGCAACAGCTATTCTCCCCTGCAAGGATGGAAGACCAGTTAGGACGAGAACTGAAACATAGCCTTTCTTCAAAATGAGCTCACCAAAAGTCCAAGGAAGTGAATGGAAAACCCAACTGTCATTTGCTCTGATTGAGCACTAAAGAGCAGTTTTTAAATTAAACTTTGTACACTCTTAGGAATTTGGTTGTTTCTTGCTGTCTTTGGGGGATTGCCCTTTTGCTGTGGGTATTTTATTATATCAGGGTCATATGAAGCAGTTCCCTACACTGGATAAGAAATGGAGTCTTAAGTTTGACATATAAGCACCCGAACACCAAACTTTCCCATTGTCATAATAATTCCTGCAAGTGTGTGTCTCATTGAATGCAAGCTAAGATGACTGGCTTAAATTTGTCACCCAGATTTTTTGCTATTTTTTGTGTGGCCTCGGCATCTTTTTTGGGTTTTTTTATTTAGCCACCCACCTAACAGCACCCTCTGCTGGGAAACCCAGCCAGATGGGCGGGGTATAAATAATAAATTATTATTATTATTATTATTCAGCCACTTCAGTTAATCTTCAGCCAGCGCCAGCTCCTCCTATTGTTGCTCTCTTGCTCTTTTCATAGTAAGTCTTGTCATGGTGTGGGTGGCAGTTTCCGTAATGGGATTCTGTGCCTCATTACTTGATCCAAACTGCTGGATCCAAAATAAGCTGAGAGACTTCCCCCATCTTTTTAAAAAATGCTTTTTCTTCTTCTTTAGTTTCTAAGATGACAATTTATCCTAAGATAACAGAACAGACGGGGGGGGGGACTTAGGAGAATTAGTCAATTCCATTAATACCATACAGATGCTTTTGTGTTATTGTGAAGTTTTTTTTTTTGTAAAAACTAGAGGACAGTCAACAAAAAGTGTCAGTTCAGTTCTTCAAAAATACTTATTTTAAAAGCAGAGAAACACTGTGTACTTTATGTTTGTTTATTTATTTTCTTGGTATTAATTTTGAAAGCTTATAAAAAGCACATAGAGTGCATGTGAAAATTTTGCTTTTACATTGAGGAGATTTTTTTTATAAAAAAAAATAATAATCTTAAAGGAACCAGGCATTTTATTATATCTCAAGATCTCTGGATTCTTTTTTAAATTAAACTTTGGACACTCTTAGGAATTTGATTGTTTCTTGTGGACTTCGGGGTATTGCCCTTTTGCTGTGGGTATTTTATTATACTGAGATCATATGAGGCAGCTCTCTGCACTGAATAAGAAATGGGGTCACCGCAAAGGGGTTAAGGAGCTAGAGTGTAGCGACCATTATCTCTAATTTGTTCTGAATTGGACATATCCGGGACACTCTAGAAACCACTATAGATTGAGTATTCCTTCATAGGTCTATTTTTGCCTTCTTTTCAGGGATGCATTGAGATTCCAGGACTGATCTGGACGGTGCATATTAATAACCCTTGTTCTATATCCTCCAATACGGCAGCAGTAGCGAACCTTTCTGCTTCCTGCTCAATCATTATAAAATTATGATTAGGTTTTGGCCTACTCTTCTAGACTGGGTTTTGATCAAGGTCTCCTTGACGGAGCCTAGCCATATGGTGGGAGGGAAGGGAGTTATTTTTATTGACCGCAGCAAGAATTCCCACACAATTGGACATTCGTCTCTTCAAATGTCTGGCTCACAGCTGTTCAATTGGTCTTCAGCTATGGTATCTGTGTCACTCCTAGCAATCAGTAGGCCAAATGGAGGACACATTATCCCCGAGGCTTCATCCCTGTTATACATCTTTATTTTGAAGTAAGTCCTGTTGCATTCAGTGGGGCTTTCTCTCATGTGTCTTAGGGCTGCAGCCTGACATAACTGCGTAACTTCCTTTAAAGTTCATTGATGTTAATTGCAGCAAATAAGCAGCGCTTGGTGAATGCAGTTAGTATATGGGCGTTGTTGTGACAGAAACATAAAAGGAGCAGGGCCTTGGCAAATCTTTCAGTACCTTCTAGAACTACCAACCGTGGCAAGTAACAAAGTTTGTTATCAAGATACTTGCAACGCTGGAAGTTTCTGCTTTTTTAAAAAAAATATATATCCTGAAGTTATTCCTGCTAGGAATGTTATTCTTTAGGGTGGGGATTTTGATCAAGAGCTTTAGGTATTCTATTGTTGGAACGATTCTATAAATAGCCAAACTATGCCAGGTGCACAAAATACATAAGAACATTTTTATCGATCAACTTTTGTTCTGGAGAGTGTGCAAGCATTTTATTGTTCACAGTTTAGTTCCTGTAGAACTGGGAAGCTGGTCTAGGGGTGGGGGTGGGTTGGCTCAAAACAGCAGAGCACAGTGAGGTCCCTGGTTTAGGGGAGGGATAGACAGATACACTACCTTCTCTTGCATGCTCCATTTAGGATTAAAAAACCCCAAATCAACCACTCACACTTTATAGCCAGCTAGGTAAGTGTATGTTTAATTCAGCTAGAGCATGGGTAGGCAAACTAAGGCCTGGGGGCTGGATCCGGCCCAATCGCCTTCTAAATCTGGCCCACGGATGGTCCAGTAATCAGTGTGTTTTTACATGAGTAGAATGTGTGCTTTAATTTAAAATGCATCTCTGGGTTATTTGTGGGGCATAGGAATTCATTCATCTACTCCACCCCAAAAAATATAGTCCAGCCCCTCACAAGGTCTGAGGGACAGTGGACCGGCCCCCTGCTGAAAAAGTTTGCTGACCCCTGAGCTACATCACCATTAACAATGGAGGATGCAGCATAAGTTCTTAAGAACATATTTCAAAGTGTAATTTCACCTCTCATTTTTGCTCCAAACACCAACGCTTGAGAAAGAATGCATGATGCGAAAACTTGCATTATTTTACACAAACCATCGGCTAGGTCACAGGAGTCATTCCATTTTCCAGGTGGGTTAGCAGTTACCACCTAGCAACGAAGATGTTGACACCTGTAGGCTTGGACTCTACAGTAAGTTAATTTAAGGAAGTTTGCAGAAGGGAATGTGCCATACTCTCATTCCCCTTGCAGCTACCCGATCACTGCGCACCCCCAAGTCTCTCTGGAGGTCAGGAGGTCCTCTTGAACATTGTGGGACAGGACACAGGGTCTGCTAGGAGGTCAGGGAAGGGGAAACCTTTTCTTTTTTGAACTTTCTTAAGCTATTTTAGTTTACAAGCCTGCAAGATTGAGGGATATGGAGGAGGGCCTCAGAGGACGATTGGAGCATGTGGAGAAGGAGGTGGTCCTTAAAGTATAGCCAGGTTCCAAGCCATTTTGAGCTTTAAAGGTTAGCACCTTGACTTGAGCTCAGAAGCAAACTGGCAGCCAGTGCTAAATTGTGCATGACCCAGTCAATCTGCCCAGCCCCCAGGTGGAGACAAATTGGTTACTATGGGCACTGCCAGCTAGACACTTTTCCTAGCATTCAGCACACAGGTGCAGCACACCTGGAAGTCTCATGGGACCAGCAATGATTCTCTAGGCTGCTTGCAGATCATCCAAAGGCAGATGCCTCAATATATCAGCTTTCTCTTCCTTTGACAGCCAGAGTAGTATGGTGGATGCAGTTTTGGAAACAGGAGTGGGAATCAGGATTGAAACCCATGCTTATCTTTGAAGGTTGCAGCATGACCGTTGATGTGAGGACATGTTGGCCAGGTGTTCTTTGGCGGAAGAGTGATATACAAATGTGATGTGATAATTTGCTTATATGTGCTTCAGAGTTGCAGACCACAGAAGAGATGTGTGTAGAGTTGCCATATTTTGAAGAGCAAAAAAGAGGATGTTATGACGGCCATTCAAAGCAAATAAATGCAATTTGTCCCAAATTTTACCCCTGAAACAGAGGACATGTGGATGCTCATGTGAAATGATGTCTACGTGCATCTCTCCTGCTGAATGCTCAGCGCAACCCAAAAGACACACAAGCAATTGCTGCTTTGTGCTTTTCATGCCTTTCCCTGCAAAGAAGTGCTTTCCATGTGGGGAAGTTGAAATGCTCAGTCTGAAGCAGCCTTAAGTGAATGCCCGTCTATAACATACCATCCTGACAAGCACAGCATGGGAGTGGAAATCTGAAATCAAGAGCAATCATCAACAGTCTGTGCCTAGGCATCATGCAGAGGTATCGTTTGTTACCAAACATGGAATATTTATTCTGCGCATGGTGGTGCACGGAGTGCTCAAAATGAACCATTTCCAGGCCCACGTTTGTCTTCATTGAAGAGACATGCTGTGCTAATAAACCATTTCACTCTCCCTCCCCAGTTTATTTTATTTTGGCCTGGGGCATTTCTCCCACATTTAGTACAAATAATGAACTTCAGAAGCAAGGGGTAGCATTTAGAATGAGAAAATACGAACGGCACAAATCTATGGCTGCAAGAAATTCCTCTGCTATGATGCTCATTGACACATTTTCCTACATATCTCCTCTTGACATGCACAGTGCTGCTCTGGACACCCAAAGGAACAAAGGAATATACTTTACGCCCCTCCTTAAGAGGTCCAGAGGGTGGCAACACAAGAACGGGCCTTCTCTGCAGTGGCTCCCCATCTGTGGAATGCTCTCCCCAGGGAAGTTCACCTGGCGCCTTCATCATACACCTTTAGGCACCAGGCAAAAACGTTCCTTTTTAACCAGGCCTTGGTTGATCCAATCTACATCCTATGCCCTTTTAAAATGTGGTTTTTGTGGGATTGGGGCTATTGGGTTGTTGTTTTTATTTTTATTAGGTATTTTGTGGTTTTTATGTCCTGATTTTATTCTGTGAACTGCCCTGAGACCCCTGGGTATAAAGTGGTATATAAATTCTAATAATAATAATAATAATACTGGGTCAGACTATTGATCTCTCTTGCTCAGTACTGCCTACACTGACTGGAAGCAGTTCTCCAGGGACTGAACCTGAGACCAGCTGTATGCAAAGCAGATGTTCTCCTACTGAGCCATGGCCCTTTCCCATAGCCTCAAATTGTTTTGTCGCAGGGCAATTTCGGTCAGACTTATCTTGTGTCACCTTCCTCCGTGCCTTGACACATAACTTCAAGCTGCATCTGTTGTGAGCCTTTGAGTTAGATTTCCAAGCAAGCAATTATTTTGTTGACCTTTGTGTTGATTGAAATGCATCTATTCATGGACCACATGCCAGTTCACAAGCATCCTATACCAAGTAATCAATTTGCACTGGATGCAAATCATTAGGCTTAAAAGTAAGTCATTCTGAGAGCTGGTCTACACAAAAGAATTTCTCGACCTTCCCTGGCCTTCCCTGGGGAAGAGTAACTTCATACCAATATGGAAAATAAATATCCATGAAAGAATCAACCAATACACATTTTGTCATTATTATGCTCAGAGTCTAGACAGTATCACGATCAGCTGGTCATTAAGTGGTTTGAAAGACAGCAACACCCAGGTAAAAAAGGATGTGAATGCATTTGCAACTGACGTGGTCTCAAGCAATAAAGTAATGAACAAATTCAAGGCAACCAGCGAAAGTGACAACTTAGAAATTGCTGTTGTTGCCCCGGCGACTGACAACCCCTTTCTTTATATCTGCAGAACTGAAAGTGCCAGTCTCCAATCAATTCAATCATACAAATCGGCATTAAAAAAACAAAAACAAAGAACATGCTATTCAGAACACAGTGAAAAACAACGAAGACTGTAATGTGTAATATCTTGAGGGCTGCTTTTTCCAATCCCCATCCATTAGGCATGAGGGAATTTGTGGCATGCTGTTAATTAACATAAAAATTAGTCATTTGAAATGCTGAGTATAATTTGATGTTACACCACAAGAAACAGCCAAGGGCCAAACGGCATGTTACATTATTTGTGCTCCCCCCCCCTCTTTTTTCTTTAGTGCTTAAAACGGGCACTTTTATTCTCAAGAAAAGGCAGCTGCAGGGCCCTAATCTGAAACACCCTGAAATCACCTTTCCCTGCCTGCTTTTTATCCCCAAAGGTGCTGCTTGAAAACCTTACGGACTACTATTTATCACTGGATACCATCAGCTAAGTTGTGAAGCTAACTCTCTATTTCAGGTCTTGATCTTGAACCCCAGATTTGTTGCATTCCAGATGTAAGTACCTTCTTGAACTGATAAGGGTCTCTGACAGATTTGTTTCCTGCCCACAGTTGTTGTTTTTTTGTTTGTACAAGGACCTTTTCTCAAGCCCTTTTTCCTTAAGTACTTTTGTCAGTGCAAAACCTGTTACAACCATAGCTCAGACTAAACAGGTTCATTTTCTTCAAGGCAGCTTTTATACAACCTAGTTAGCCTAAAAACTAGTGCTAATCTAGTCATATGGATACTAGGCATATGAAACTCTCCTGAGAAGGGCTGTTAGTTCATCTGCAGCAGGAGTGGGGAGCTTTACGCCCTCCAAATTATACTGAACTATGACTACATGGAGCAAATCCCCTATGGGGAAAGTGTTTGAGATTTTTTATTTGACAGAAAAGGCAGGTTAGAGGTGACATGATAGAAGTCTATAAAATTATGAATGCTATGGAGGAAGTGGTACAGAAACGGGATCTTTTTATAATACCAGAACTCATGGACATCCATTGAAACTGGATGTCAAAAGATTCAAGAATGCGGCAGCTAGACTGGTGACTGGGAGCAGTTGCCGAGACCGGTCTTGAAAGACCTACCCTGGCTCCCATAACGTTTCCGAGCACAATTCAAAGTGCCTCGGTCTAGTATACCTCGGTCTAGTATACCTGAAGGAGCGTCTCCACCTCCATCGTTCTACCCGGACACTGAGGTCCAGCGCCGAGGGCCTTCTGGCAGTTCCCTCACTGTGAGAAGCCAAGTTACAGGGAACCAGGCAGAGGGCCTTCTCGGTAGTGGCGCCCTCCCTGTGGAACGCCCTCCCACCAGATGTCAAAGAGAACAACAACTACTAGACTTTTAGAAGACATCTGAAGGCAGCCCTGTTGAGGGAAGCTTTTAATGTTTGATGCATTACGGTATTTTAACATTTTGTTGGAAGCCACCCAGAGTGGCTGTGGAAACCCAGCCAGATGGGCGGGGTATAAATAAATAAATAAATAAATAAATAAATAATTTTAATAATAATTATTATTATCGGAAAGTACTTCTTCACACAGTGCATTGATAAACTATGGAAATCCCTCCCACAGGAGGCAGTGATGGCCACCAACTTGGATGGATTTAGACAAATTCATAGAGGGTATGGCTGTCCATGGCTGCTAGCCATCATGGCTACGTTCTGCCTCCATGGTTGGAGCAGTATGCTTTTGAATACCGCTTGCTGGAAACTGTGGAAGGGAAGAGGCCTCTTGTGTTCAGGCCCTGCTTGCTGGTTTCCCACAGGCATGTGGTTGGCCACTGTGAGAAGAGGATGCTGAGTTAGATGGGCCTTTCGCCTGATCCATCAGCTTCTTCTGATGTTCTTAACTCCCATCAGCCCTAGCCCTGGAGACTGGTTGAGAAACAACTGAGTCATCGGGAGGAGGCCATGTACTTTGTCTATGTGTAGTTCAGGCGTCCTCAAACTCAGCCCTCCAGATGTTTTGAGACTACAATTCCCATCATCCCTGACCACTGGTCCTGCTAGCTAGGGATCATGGGAGTTGTGGGCCAAAAACATCTTGAGGGCCCGAGTTTGAGTAAGCCTGGTGTAGTTGAATGGTGCATGTGTGCTGGCCACACCTACATTTTTATTGGTCATGCCCACTGCTGGAGTGTGCCCTTCCTCACAAGGATTGGCCAAGAGGGAATGCAGCCCTCAGGCTTGAAAAGGTCCCCCACTCCTGATGTAGACAAGAGTGCACCAATGGTCTGACTTGCTGCATGGCAGCTCCCTATATTTCTATGGATGTCACATTCTTGCCTCCTTATCCCCAAATATGTGGATGTTAGCTGTGGCTGCTCAGGGGATAGAGGGAACATCAAACATCAGTGGCCCATAACGGGAAATGGGGCACTGCCCCACCAACATCAGTCTTGATTCCTTCCCCCTGCCTTCTTACAACCAGTCCAGAGTGTGGTCCTGGCTGGCTGCTTCCTCCTCAGCATGAAGCCAGTGGAAAAAAGACAGTCATGGCACTGGAATTCCTCCTCAGCATAAGTCTTGCCGTAGCATAACTCACCAGGGAGGGAAATGGGGGCAGAAGTAGGATTCCTTGGCTCTACCTTTCATAGTCTCCAGCACCACCTACTGTTTGCCTCCCTGCATGCTTCCTATCAGCCCCAATGGGTACCAGCCACCATTGCAGATCCTCCTGAATATATGGAAAGCAATGTTTCATAGCCCTACAGATCTTAAACGGTTGGGGGCCTTATCTAGAAGCTGCAATGATTTGAATACATCAGCCACTCTGTACTTCCTTTTTCCACCTTTCACAATTTCAGTCCATTATTTGTTTTAGTTTTAGCTGTTTTCATTTGCCCTCCTGCTCTTTGACTGTTGGCCACGCTAATGCAGTTATGAACTGTTGGCTTCTGCTTTACTTGGCATCCCCCCCCCCAGCCCTGCTAGTGAAAGATTAAGGGGTGGGAATGGAGACTATTAAGGTTTCACTGTGGTGTTGCAGCTTCCTGGCTTCACTTCAGAGGTTCATGGCAGCAAACATATAAATCTGTCTTGAGCATGATTTATGACTTAGCATTGAAATAGTATAATGTAGAGATGCAGAAGAACTATTATGAGGCCATCTAGTCAATTCCTAGCCAGCACAGAGAATTGCATTCCTCCTGAAAATATATCTTGTAGTATTTAGTCACTGTCTGGTGAATTGGAACAGTGTTTTCACAGAACTTGAGTCTGATTAGGTTGCTGTGAGTGCGTTCTTTTCATCGATGTTGCAGAAGCATGAACAAAAGCATAGTTTTTTCAGAAAGGTTCCATTACCTGTTTGGATTTTTAAAAAATAACAGAATATTAGCAATGCTAGAATTAATCACTAGATGAATCAATTAATGTTTTTATTGCAGATTTAATCACCCTGCCTTCCCCCATTAATCGGTGGGCCTTCATATTGCAGTTTTGATGGGGAAGCTACTTGAATACAGGGTTTCACTCTGGAACAAGCTTCCACTATTTCATTTCTTCCTGTCATGCAGCTATGAAAAGGATAGGAGACTAACCATAAAGGTGGCAACTCTAGTGAAAAATGGCTTTTCCTTCCTTGTGTTATCCAAAGCCAGCAGATAATGCTGAATTCCGCGATGAAGCCACAATGGCTTTCTTGACTTGACCTGAAATCTGTAAACTAAAAATCTACAGGGTGTTGTCAAGGGATGCGGAATCTGTGGCCTTCCGAATGTTGTTGGACTCCAACTCCCATGTGCTCTAGCTAACATGGCCAATGGACAGGGGCGATGAAAGTTGTAGTCCAACAACATCTCAAACCAAAGATGGAGAACCTGTGGCTCACCAGATGTTGTTGACCAACTTCCACCATCTCTGACCATTGATCATGCTACCTGGGGGTCCTGGGAGTCCTGGTTTGAACAACAACAACAAAAATACAGTCTGATGTAGTACAGTACTGTACTATGAAGGTGAACATGGTCACTAAGCAGTTTGAAAATGGTGACCCTTTTTTTCCTTTCCCCAAACCTTCTCTCCTCCCTTCTTAGTCTTGAAATGCATTATGTGCTGCTACGAAGCCCTTTTTTTTGTCCTTTTGCTTTTGTGTGAACCTGATTGCGCTACAAATCATTCCCAACTTTCTATAGCCATCACGAAGCCCTCAATTTTTCAGAAATACATAGCACTTAGGAGTCTTGGGTGTCTTGGCACTCAATTCTGATAATTGCATTATTAAAAACCCCATTGAGCAGGAATACAAATACACGACTCCCCGGGACAGCTCTGTAAAAGAGGCTGAAATTAAACTTCACAGGATTAATATGATCTTTGTTGGTGTTCATCAGTCAAAAACGGGAAAAGGGGAGTGTGGGGGTGTCGGTGGGTGAAAGAGAGAGAATCAGGATGGGAATGATAGTTGGCGGAATACCTGAAATCTTTCCATAACTCGACAAATAAAACCATTTTCTTGGATCTTTTTGTTCACACCTTCTGTTCATCCTTGGCAGCACATTCAAGAAAATGTGTTTGGAGAAGCAGCTCGTTTTAAATATAGTGTTAAGTAACAGTTGTCAAAAGCGGGATGGATGCAGAAACTCTGTGGCTCGCTGCAAGTCTGGTCCAATTGGGTGCTGGGAGGTGCTGCAGGTCAGGGGTATAGAACGTGTGCTGTATATGGAAACCCCCACGTCTGGCTGAATGTATCTCCAGCTGTTGGGCTGGAAAAGAGCTAGTCAGAGGCTGGAGAGATGCTGCCAGTCTGAGTACACATTGGGCTAGAACAGGGACATCCAACGTGGTGCCCTCCAGGTCTTGTTGGAGTACAAGCCTGCCCCTCCCTGCCCCTTGGCAGTACTGCCTGAGATCATTGGAGCTGATCTAGAGAGCACCACGTTGCATAGCTGTCAACTTACAGATTTGAAAATAAGGGACCAGCAGCCTTGAAAATAAGGGACCAGCAGCCAAAATAAGGGACCTGCAGCCTCTCCTGTTCCAGGCACTCCAGTCTTCCTGTCCTCCTGCAGTCTGGTCAAACTCATGCTGGTAGCTTCAAGAACATGGTCCAACCAACTTTGTAACCAGAGGTTCAACTGAATAGAACCTGAATCACATGCACCACAAGGCCTATGCAGCCTCAACTTAAGATGGCTCCCCAGCCTGGCTTTGCACTGCAAAGTTTGCAGCAGCACGTGCAACAAAATGGCGTCCAGCATTCAAAAAACCCCTCAGCTTGCATTAACTAGCCACACACAAGGCATGCAAGCTCCACCCCCCAGTCGTTCTTAGACTTCTTATTGGGTGAGCAACACAGCCAAGCAACACAGTTGGAGCCTCCCTCCTCCCTGGCCGGCAGGGAGGGAGGGAGAGGAGCTGCTCCCTTTGAAATTTAAGGGACATTTAAGGGACATCTATCAATAAGGGACAGCAGCGGGACATGGCGCTGGAATAAGGGACTGTCCCTTCAAATAAGGGACACTTGACAGCTATGCCACGTTGTCTACCCTGGCTTAGAGGACAAACCAGTGGTTTGGCTCTGACTTGGCATAAGACAGCTTTACATGTTCAACTTAACTAATCGTTGAACAGAAAGAAACACAACACAGTGGCTAGCTCAGAATAACTGCTGGCAGCCGCTGTCTGTTTAAGGAGAGAAAGGAATCCTCATATTTCTTTTTTTATATATAAATTTTTTTTATTGGTTTTACAAAGTTTTTTAAGACAAACAAACACATAAAAAGACATACAAACACGTATAGTTTCATAACATTTTTTCATAAACCTCTTTTCTCGGACTCCCCCATACCCCCCCTTTCTGCATCCCAATGTCCATAATTTTTTAGCAACTTCTAAGTATTTCTTTCCGACCTCTGTCATCTTAATCTTTTCTTTAATCTAATCTTATGTCACTGTAACCCTTTCTTTCTGAAAACCTCGACATTCTAGCATTCATCAAGTTTATAGTAGTCCTTGAGATAGATTTTAAATTTCTTCCATTCTTCTTCCGCCGTCTCTTTTCCCTGATCACGGATTCTGCCAGTCATCTTGGCCAATGTCATGTAGTCAATCACTTTCATCTGCCATTCTTCCAGGGTGGGTAGATCTTGTGTCTTCCAATACTTTGCGATAAGTATTCTTGCTGCTGTTGTTGCGTACATAAAGAAAGTTCTGTGGAATCCTCATATTTCAGTGCTAGGATGGTGGTGGAGTGCTTCAGCCAACACTGTGCAAGTTCCTTGGCATTGGTTGTGGCTTCTGATGTCAGCAAGGCTGACTATTCAGTCACCAACCTTAAACTTACATGATCTTGTCTGTGGCAACCCCTGACCCCCACTGCCACACCTCCCCATAGCAGTTCCCCTCCCTTTGCTATCATGACACAGTGTTTGCTTGTAGAATTGCCTAGCAAATCATCTCTCTACCCGCTGCTGAATATAACAAGGTTCGAAGATTATTTTTCCGGTCACAGCTTTGTTGGAAGGCTTAGCAAGGCAGGTATGTTTCCTCAATGTACTCATTAAATTAACAGAACAAAATTAACCATAGCTTACATTGTTTTGCATTTATTACATGTAAATGAATAATTAGCTTTACCAGGAATAGTTTGATAGGAGCAGGCTGTGGGGATAGAGAAAAGACTGTTTTGTTTTCTCCCAGTTTTGTGAGCTTCAAAATTAGAATTATAGAGATTCAAACAATGCATCAAGAATGTACAACAAGCAATATAATGTTCATGACAGAGAGAAACCCCCAAAAGCAAGAAATTATAGATAAAACTAAGGCAAGCAGAAGAAAGTTATATTGTGGGGAGCAAAACAATGGAAAATACTATATTGAAAATGCTCTTGGTTGTCTCACACCAAATTAGAAGGTTATTTTATTTTATTATCTTTATGACTTTGCCAGCCTTCTCTTGTCCTAATCAATTTGGCCAGTTTAATCATTTTGACAATGTGCTGTACTTTCATCAGCCAGCCCCCAATTAGTTGTGGGAAGTTTGCACTTTCCTCATTTGTCAATGCTAACTTGTTCGTGGTGAATTCCAATCCATAGAACTCACTTTAGAAAGTAGATATACCCTATGAAAATAACATCAAAAGGTCAAAAGGGACCCAAATATCCCTGAAGAACATCTGCATGGACAGGAGACCATGTAAGCATCTCACATATGTGTTTGGGTGATTTCAGTGAGAGTTGGGTTTAGACAAGTGTCACTGGGAGGGCATCTAAAAGACAGTTGCTTTTTATAGAAGAACTGGACAGTGTGTTTCATGTCAGATAGAGAATCAAAGATGGCTGGTGGGGGAACTGTCACTGTTAATCCCCTGTTCCAACTTGAGCCCCCAATGATGCCCCCCGCACATTCCAGTTTGATCTCCTTGAAGTGCTGCAGTCAGCAACCACACCTTCCCCCCTGGATAGCCTTACCTTGTAGCAATGGTGGTGCAATAAAATGGGAACAAAGTGGACAAGCCAAAGTGCCTTGGCTCCCATCGCATGACTGTACCACTGCTGATGTTAGGGAGAGGATAATTGGTGTCTCTAGTGCTGCCAGGCACCTGAAGAGGTGGCAAATCTCAGTGGCGATACCGGAAGGGTATGTCACTCCCTTTGAGCTATGGAGGGGTGTGTGGGCCCCTGCAGCTGCCCAGGTATGTCAGATGTGATGCTGGACTTGCTAACAATACAGATACCTTCTGGGATGGGTCATTCATGCACACAGCCATCAAATGAGGGACATGCAAGTGTGAATCAGACCATAAGGCCTGGCAGCAGGAGATGGGATTGACTTCATTCAAAAACATGTATTTGAGCCACTGTAAGGAAGCATTTATGTTCTGTCTGCAGTGTTAATTCTTTGGTGTCTGTTCATATATGTAAGTCATATACTGCTTATTCAGTCCAGTGACAAACATGGATGTATGAACCTGCTTCCAGAGAGAATCTGCAATATGGGGCCAAAGTGATGCAGCTCCATTCCATAAAAATAAATGTGGGTATAGGTCTGAATACATCTACTTTTATCTTTTGATAACCAACAACATGTCTTCTTTCCTTGTAACAACATCATTTGTGGTGGTGGTGGTAATTAGTTCGGCCATTTTGCTGGATTACTGCTGTAAGCCTTGCAGTGAAAATCTCCATATGTCATCATTTATTGCCCAAACCATTCACTATTTATTTTATTCCTAAAGCATGTTAACTGTGATGTATCTAACCAATTTATTCTTATCACAGAGAGAAAACAATTAGAGCTAATTAGACCAAGTTATTCAAGTCATCAAGACTCATCAGATTAAAAAAAAAAGAGGTCTTCGACTGCTGTGAGCTTATTACAAGCTGAGAGTTAATATACTGAGTAACATAAAGGGAAACAAGAATATCAGCAGTCAAATGCAGAGGTATTTAGCAGAGCTGACAGTAGTACTTACCAAAGGTAGAGTAATGATAAATTACACGGAACATTGTTTGGTGGAGCATTTGTTCACTGAACATTCACACAATGTAGGAACACAAAATGTTACTGTTTTTATTGACAGACACCTTAAATTTGGTTTTGAAGTCACTGATTTTGTAATAGAATCTGCATTGAAATTTTTACATGGAAGTCAGTAAGGCACTGAAGTGTTGAAAATGCATTTGAAAACATGTTTTCTTTGCCTAATAACAATGCTGTTAAACTCACAGTATACTTTTCATAATAAAGGTGCAGAAACCATTTAGCAGATCATATTTTAAAGTTTCTGGCACTTATGCCACCAATTTACTAGCATATGAATTATTTTACAGAGTGCAATTGGTGACAGTTACAGCTGAAACCCTACAATCAGCATTCAGTTGGCTGAGGGCTCATAGGATGTGGCATAAAATGCTGTCCTGCCTGTGGGGAAGCACTTACAGTGACAGGACACAGGAACAGGACACAGGACACAGGCACAGTACACCTGCAGAGAGCTATGCATGTGTAGATGTACTGCCAGCAATGGAGGCCAAAAGAGGATGCTCTGCTAGACCCAAAGGTTCCTAATTCTCCTGATTCTTCTGTTATGTTTCCAAATAGGACGTGAGGGTACAGCCGCTCTGGAGTTTCCCCATCACCACACACACACACACACACACACACACACACACACACTGCTCTGCCCAGCTGCAACCCTTTCTACGAGTCCCTGGAAGTAAGCTTATTGAACACAGTCATACTTTTACTTCTAAGTAAACACACAAAGATGGCCCACTTTGAGAAGGTACTAAATTATCATCTTGAAATCCTGTGTTTCAAGGGGTACTTGTCTATATAGCCGTAAGCCTGAGTTTTCTCTGTTTCAGATGTTTCCGAACAGTTCCTTATCAGCTTGTGTTTAAGACATTTGTCCTTAGTGGTTGAAAGAGAGAAGAGAGGAGGGTGAGAAACGAGGTGGGGGGGGGATTGTTCAGAATGTGACTGGATGATATGGGCAAAGAACTCTTTAAGAATTAATTGAATCTATTCTTGGACAAAGCAGGGAATGTAAAGCATGGTCACCATTCTAAGGCAAGTGTAACTCTTGGTTTCACTTCCTAGTCCTCTCCCTTTTCTTCCTTTTTGATTGAGATGTATAAATATGGGCTATTTCATTCATGATATGGGACAGTTTCTTTTCTTCCACTTCCATGGGAAAGTCCCAGAGAACTTTACATTCATTCATTTTTTTGTGTTCATTGTTGTTACTGTCTCTGAAATGAAATCATTCACATCCTGAAGATATTGTGCTAAAGATGAAAGAGAATTGCCACAACCATTTCCACATTTAGAAAATTTTGGCCAGGGCCCAATAGTCCTACTCCCCTAAATCTGAGTGAGGAATACTGGGACATTGTTAGATGCAATTTATTGAAAAGCCTCATTTCATGCAGTGACACGTATTGATCCAGGAAGATCCATCAGGTGAAATGTCCAGAATAGGGACTGCTATGGAATTTCCTAAAATGCCTTTGTAGACTACCTACCATCCATTCTGTCCCAGATCAATACATATTATGCTTTAAAAAAATAAATCCTGTATATGCTCATTGCCCTTCTTTCCATGATGTAATCCGTTCTTTCATGCTTTCCCCAAGATTTATAGTCACTAAATTTGAACACACAAAAGTTTGATAAAGGAGAGAGGGCCTGTGGTGGTGAAACTTCATATTTTCATTTTTATTCTGGGAAAAAAGGGAGGAGGAATGAGAGATATTGGATTAGCTTCAGAAGAACCATCCCCACCATCATGCATAGGTTCATTTATGTCCACATCAGCAAGTTTCTGAAAAAGAGAGAGGCAAAATAGCCTTTCTGGTTCCTGTATATTCCTACGCTGCTGTTTGTGTGCAGCACACATATGCAAAGGTTGGTGCAAGATTGATTTGTTGCGAGTACACATGGCAGCTTACCATGTTAATCAACAGAGTTGAGCACTTCCATGTGGCTTCTCTCTGCTGTAAATAAGTAAAATAAATAAATAAATAGACGGACGGACGGACATCTGGATTAAATGTCAAAGCCTCAAAGTAGTGAATGGCATGGTTGGGCTTGCAGACTTTTGTTCATGAATGCCGTCTAGAAGGTGACTTTGTGCTCACACCTCACTTTTGTTCCAAATCTGCTTTTTATTTTAATCCTACACATCACCTTGGAGAACTTTGGCTTTTCAAAATTGCAATTTGGAGGCAGGTGGAGCGCGTCTACCAGCTTTGGTGATATAAGGAATATCAGGTCAGCTGAAATGAGTTCAAGGCTCTTGCATCTTCCTACGCTCTGATGAATAAAACATAGCGATTAAAGGCTGACTCCAACTCCCACTGAAGCCAGTGGGAATGTTCTGATTGATTTCAACTGACACGAAGTAGAACAAGCCCAGGATGTGCCAACAATAGAAGATGCAGGGTAGTGTTCATCCAAGTTAAAGTAGCTCAGAGTGAGCCCCAAAGAAAGCCAACCCGTGTCAATTTTCAGAGCCAAACAATGGAGCTAAATTAAACATCCTTGGTGTATGCCAGACCTCTGTAACCCCAGAGAGAGTGTCCGTGGGGCTGATTTACTATATTCCCAGTTTTGAATATAACATTCCCTCAGCCCAGATTTCAGTTGCTAATATTAAGTTCATTTCTGTGATCCATGTGTAGCAATGCATATAAATAAAAATGCAGTGGTACCTCGGGTTACATATGCTTCAGGTTACAGATTCTTCAGGTTACAGACTCTGCTAACCCAGAAATAGTACCTTGGGTTAAGAACTTTGCTTCAGGATGAGAACAGAGATCGTGCTCCAGTGGGAGCAGCAGCAGGAGGCCCCATTAGCTAAAGTGGTGCTTCAGGTTAATAACAGTTTCAGGTTAAGAACAGACCTCCAGAACGAATTAAGTTCTTAACCCGAGGTACCACTGCAATGGAAAGGAGTTGCCATGTATAATTCTGATGGGTGTTATTTCTCTCTCACCCAAACTTCAGAAGTTACTGTATTTAACCAGCCTCGCCTCCTGTTACATAAGATTGTCCATACTAGTTCCAGAAATATCTCCTGTCCCTTTACTTTCTTGTTTCCATCAGAATTTTCTTTAGGCAGGTCTGTCTGAGGCCATTTACTTTTCTAAGCATCAGTGTGTCAGCCAGTTTTTAACACATGGGCATTTTCACTTGCCATCTGCCAGGAACTCAATGCAGAAATAGTCTAGTTCTGTGGCAACCAGATACTTGACCCTTAATAGCGATCTCTGACACACGCTGCAACACTGAGACCATATAACTATTCCAACCAGTGTTTGGAATAGTTACCAAAATGTGCATGTATACATCTGATGTCCTGTGAACTTTCCCCCATCAAAAAAAGAAGGAAAGGTTAACAGGAAGTACATTTATTTGTTGGTTGAAAACAGTAACAACAGCACTAAATAATCTATATAAGATAAAATCCCAAAACAGTGCTTTGGAAGAGTACTGGGCATATACAGATACATGTGCAAACGCAGGAATGTCCAACCTGGTATCTCCAGGTACTGTTAGACTACAAAAGCCATCATCCCTGACCATTGACCATGCTGCGTGGTGATGGTGGGAATTGGAGTCCACAAGATCTAGAGGATGCCACCTTGGCTACCCCTATTCTGAGGCATTTGTGACAAAATAAATGTGAGGGAGAGGGGAAAAGCCATATACATGAGGCCACACCTGTATGATTCTTCTACAAACTGGGTCCTGGTTTGAGAAGTATATGGCTCATAGCCAGGACAAAGATATGGGGATCCTTGAAAATACAGTGGTCCCTCAGGTTAAGAACTTAATTCGTTCTGGAGGTCCGTTCTTAACCTGAAACTGTTCTTAACTTGAGGTACCACTTTAGCTAATGGGGCCTCCCATTGCCACCGTGCCACCATCGTGCGATTTCTGTCTTCATCCTGAAGCAAAGTTCTTAACCCAAGGTACTATTTCTGGATTAGCAGACTCTGTAACCTGAAGCGTCTGTAACCTGAATCATCTGTCACCCGAGGTACCACTGTAATGTTAGACCCATTCTGAAAAATGCTCAAAATGGATAACGTCTTAAATACGGCGATGGGGGACTTGTTCTCCAGGTGTTCTTGGAGTCCCCACTCCCACAAGCACCAGATAATGTTACCAACAATCAGGGATGATGGGAGTTGTAGTCAGTTTACATCTGTTGGGCCACAAATTCCTCATTCCTGCTTTACTTCTCAAATGGTGAGGAGGCTGTGGCATTTGTTTCTTTATGACTGGGATTTATAACCCATTTCCCAGCTGAAACTCCCAAATCACTATTTTTTTAAATATGGCACGCATCAAACCCAGAGGGGCAGATAATCCCTACTATGGTAATCCAGTGACCATAAAAATATTATCAGTGCCTATGGATAGTCTGTCTCTAATATTGATGAGCTGATATTGCATGCAGAGTGCCCAAACCTGCAAAATAATGGTTCTTTTACTTTGGATATCTTCCTATCTACTAATCCAGTTTTGAACTTTATGTCCATTATGGAATGACTGTAGTATATTATTATTATTATTATTATTATTATTATTATTATTATTATTATTATTATTTCACCTTTTACATATGTTTCAAGGCGATTTAAAGACATGCTATAAAACAGCCAAAATAGTTTTACTTTTTTTTTACATCACCCCCACCCCTGAAAATAAGCTTAAAAGCAGTACAAAACAAACACCTACAGCATAGACCTTTTCATCCAGCTGGAAAAGCTTATCGAAACAAAAATGTCTTCAATTGTTTCCGGTAAGTACAGATAGCAGGTGCCTATTTTATCTCAACAGGAATGCTGTTCCACAGAACATGTTGTTGGTATTTCACTTCCAGAAAACCCTGCACCTTATAGTTTTGCTCAGAACCCGTGCTAGACACTGTGCTTCTTCACAAAGACATGCAGTGAAGCTAACAGCCCTTCTGGCTTTATCTCTGAGATAACAGGAGCACTAAAGGTCACTGAGGATTAAGAAATTGTTAAGGATTAAGTGCCTATTACCTCTCCTTGTCCGTGTCTACACACCAGCTGGGGTGGTGTGACAGATGTGCTACTTAGATACACTCCTCCTCCAAAGCCTAATGATTTCAGCCTCAAAGGCCTGATGCCCACCATCAGATTCCTGGTGGCTATAGAGATCCAGAGGTGTAATCAGAAAAAGAATAAGGTGGATAAAGAACAAGGTAGATAAGAGGGGCAAGGGTAGAGTCCATGTGGTATAGAGGTTAGAATGTTGCACTACAGCCTGGGGGACCAGGGCTTCAATCCCCACTCAGCTATGAAGTTCACTGGGTGACCATGGGCCAGTCACCATCTCTCAGCCTAACCTTTGTCACAAGGTTGAGGTGAAAATAAAAATGGGGAGGGGGGAGAACCAGGTATGCCATCTTATGCTCCTTGGAATAGAGGTGTGATACCAATGTAATCCATTACTAAAGAACCAAGCGAGCACAGTCTTCCTCACAATGGTGTAGCGTGGGTTGCCGGTGCCCAGGGCAAGGCAGGGCAAGTGTCGCGTCTCCTGGTGGACTGGGCAGCTGGGGTGGAGGCGTGCACCTGCAGGATGTGTGCAGAGCCTGCACAAAGGGTGAACAGAGCCCGCCTCCATCAGACTCCTCACCTGTTGCCTCTGTCCACCTGCCCACTAGATCAATCTGCCTTCCGCTGCTCCGTGCTGGAGCCACAACCCCAGAGAATGAGGCTGCCCTTCTGCCTCTTGCCTCTCTCCCTCCTGATCCAGGTGGAGCCTCTTGCCTCTCCTTGGTTGTTGGTGCTAGTGGCGGCATCCTCCTTGCGGCAATGAGGAGGAGGCACCGCTGCCCGCCCCCCAGCCCCGTGGGCCCGGACAGGGCACAGCTTGGCTTGCCTCCCTACAGTTCTGGCCTCAATGAGGGAGCCTGTCATGGGGGGTGCCTGGTAGTGCCCCCTCAGAAATGTGTACCGGGGGTCACGGCCTCTCTGGCTGCCCCTCCATGCTACGGCGCTGCTTCCCCAACAGAGCCAAATGCCATAGCCTCCATTTCTTAACAGGGCAGGCAGGCAATTTTTAGAGTGAGTGTTCCTTTCCTCTGGCACTCTCTATGTAAAATTCCCTTCTAGCATAATACTACAGGATGTCAGGTCAGGGTTTGCTCCAGAGAGCAATCCTAGGGAGGATACTTGTTTCTGCTTGCAGCTAGTTTCATTCGTAATGTGCAGAGAGGGAGAGTCGTTTTCAACAAGGCCTATGTCAGACCAATGCATGAACATTCATTTTTCTACTTTCTTGTTGAATCGAAGCAAAGGCACTTAGTTTGGGCTGCTGTCAAAAAATAACACAGCTTAATTTTAGGGCTAAGATTGTGATGAATTCTCTCTCTCTCCCTGCAATTTGACTGGATTGTTTTCTGCACCCATCTATGACTTCCACTGGAAACCTAAATAAGCTGTTGGGAAGAGATGGTACTTAAATAGCTCTAATGAAGCAGAGGCTCTAGTTTAAGTTCTTACAATGCAGGTAATTTATACAAAATACTGGCAGCACTTTGGACGCATTAGCTTGATGGGGAGGAAAAGCAGGTCAGTATTCACTTGAAATATGCCTGTTATTAGCAGCACTTCTCAGCGTCTCTGCAAGGCATAATTTAAAAACATTTTTTTTTCTGAATTGCACCATCTGGAAGGGGGAAAAATCAATAATATATTTACATGTGGCTCAGCAGCTCCAACTGACTATAACTTGAGTATATGTAATGTATATTGCTTCGCCATTTGCAGATATGGATCCAGATAACATACCGTCTTGGCACAGGGACAAAAACCCAAAACCAGTCTGTATTTGAGTACAGCCACGCAGGGAAGTAGTGAAGCCATCAGCCTCTGTGAAGGGAAAGTTTGCTTCCTGTAGCATCTTTGTCTTGTGTTAACCCCATTGATATCTAGGCAGTGGTGGAGGAGGGTCAATGCTTGAAGTGAGGATGGCAACAAGAACACGCTCAGATCCAGTAGTGAAAAATCAGGAATAGGGAAGAGCAGAACTGTCAATGTAGGCTTCTCTCTAGTTCACATTTTTCGAATCTTAAATTCAGTTCTCCACATTTCCATTCCATTCCATTTGTTTGTTTTTTAAAAAACTCATGAAAATCTACCAGCATTTTCATGCCATTTTATCCTAATATACATGCTTGTATGCAATTTTGCCTTATACGTTTTTGCAAACAATCTCCTCCAATAGAAGGCATTTTCATGTTATTGTCATCAATATATGCTTCGTGTTCTTTTTGCACACTTTACCCTGCTATGTGCATTTTTGTTTCGATTATTTGGATGAAGAACTCATCACTAAATTGGCATAAGTGTGCATTTTGAAGGATGGCCGTGGGCTTGTCCACCCTGCAGCTGTTTGTGTTCCCATTTAATTTGCATTGTCCACATAAAATTACCTTCAAATAACAGTCCCCTGTAAATTCAGGTTTATTCAAGTTGGGGATAATCTGATAAATTGAGGTAAATCAGGCCCCAAACAGCTTTGCCAGACTTTCCTTCTCTCTCTCTCTCTCTCTCTCTCTCTCTCTCTCTCTCTCTCTCTCTTTTGTTGGAGAAGGCAGAAAAGTGGGGTAATGATTGTCATACACATCCCATATACAAGTGAAGCAGTTTGGGGGGCTGAAATTGTCCCTTCTGGGTTTCTTGTCCAGATTACATTAATTTTGTTCCTCCTCCTTCCCATGTATGTTTCAAAAGATGACAAGAAGCAGGGAATGTGTATTACATAGACTGATGCCTAAGGGGCAAGGTAAGTCGTTGCTCAGTGCTTCCTCTCCACTCTTATGCCATTTCCACATATCTCTTCAGAGTTCCCCACAAAGAGGGATTGACTATTAAACCGTTCTGAAAATTGTAACTCTGTGAGGGGAATAGGGGTCTCCTAACAACTCCCAGCACTTTTAACAAACTACACTGGGAAAGGGGTGGTGGTCATTACTGAGTTGGATTTGTTTTAAGTACTTGTGTTTTTATATTTTAGTTTATTCTTAGAACTGCCCTGAGCCCTTGTGATGAAGGGTGCTCTCTCTCGCTCTCTCTCTCTCTCTCTCTCTCTCTCTCTATCATCTATCATCTATCTATCTATCTATCTATCTATCTATCATCTATCTATCTATCTATCTATCTATCTATCATCTATCTATCTATCATCTATCTATCTATCTATCTATCTATCTATCTATCTATCTATCATCTCCCAGGATTCCTTGGGGGAAGCCATGACTGTTCAAAGTGGTATGAAACCGCTTTAAATGTATAGTGCAGATGAGGCCTATGTTTTACTTAGAGTAAACCCACTGAAATTAAGTTAGTTATGCTCATTAATTTCAATGAGTCTGTTCTGAATATGACCAACAATGAATACAATCCAAACTTATCTTTGTAAAAAAACATACTACAATAACTTAAAATGTATCAACATATGTCACTGAAAATATATGTAACAAAAGGAAATTAAAAATGGAATCCAAAAATGAGACAGCCCCTACTCAAACCTGCCTTCAGGCAGATGTCTTTCATAATCCTGCTAGCCAAGATCCTTCAATAAGAGATGTCATGGACCAGTCCTGGCATCTTGCCCCAGTGCAAAGGAGGTGCTCTTGGCCTCTCCATACAGATGTAGCCTACTTCCCACAAGGCAGCCTGAACCAATTACCTTCTGAGCTGGAACCAATTACCTTCTGAGCGACATCACCATCAAACAAAGCAACCACAGCGTATAGATGCTCACAAAACCCATAGGGAAATAGTATAAGCTACTTGAGACTGTCTTGCCCAAGACCTCCCAGCATGTGTCATGGCTAAGTGTTGATCTGAAAGTATTGCATTCAAAGTCAATCCTCTGCCTTTGTACCCTGTTTTCCCATTTTTGTGTTTTGCTTCCCATTTTCTTTCTTTCTACTTCAAGACTCATAACCCTTGGAAAGCACGGGGAATTGTTTTCTTGCTCTCCATCAACTGACAAGCTGTATTCATGGTTGATTATATTATGATACATTCACTCTTTACAAGCAGTGATTCAGTAGACTCCAAACCCTATTGACAGTTGCCATAGTGAACATATTAATAAGCATCGTCAAGGAGCTATTGCAGTCCTGCATCGGTGCTAATGGTAACAGAAATGTGGAGAGCACATGGGGATCGGGAAAACCATAACCCCTTCAAGCTGGTTTCCTACCACCAATCAGTTTTTGCTTCGGCATCTGTGCTGGGATGTTTTGTACGGTCCCATTTATTATGTTGTCAAATGTTGAAAGCGGCTGAAAAACTGGGAGACGTGCAATCTGATGTCTGCGGAGAAGAGAGGAGTTTGACAGGTTTGTAATAGGGGAAACGTTGGGCTATAACAAGCCAGCAGAACAGTAGTTGAAAGGTTGGCTGTGCCTTGGCATGGCATTTCTTCATGAGTTGGGAAGGAGGAAATGCAGCAGTTGCAGAACTTAGTTGTTATGTAGCTAAGAAGCTTTGACAGGCCAATGACAGATTAAATCATCGAGAGGACATTTTTATGAGAGGCCTCCAGATGGCAGAAGTAATGCATTGTTGTATGTCTTAGATTCATGGCTCTGCTAGAGCTATTCTCTCCCCCCCCCGCCTCCCCCCCTTCATTAACAAGATATGTTTTCCTTTCTCTGCAATAAGACTTATAACAAGTTTAAAGAAAAAAGGGTTTGGAAAGAAACCTGAGAAACCAACTCTCAATAATGCTGGGCAACTGGGATTTTCAAACTACATTCCATTGTACACAGCTTGAATTTCTTTCCTTTCCTTTTCTTTCTTTCTTTCTTTCTTTCTTTCTTTCTTTCTTTCTTTCTTTCTTTCTTTCGACATTGTGACGCGGCAGCTAAAAAAGCCAATGCAATTCTGGGCTGCATCAATAGGAGTATAGCATCTAGATCAAGGGAAGTAATAGTGCCACTGTATTCTGCTCTGGTCAGACCACACCTGGAGTACTGTGTCCAGTTCTGGGCACCACAATTCAAGAAGGACACTGACAAACTGGAACGTGTCCAGAGGAGGGCAACCAAAATGGTCAAAGGCCTGGAAACGATGCCTTATGAGGAACGGCTAAGGGAGCTGGGCATGTTTAGCCTGGAGAAGAGGAGGTTAAGGGGTGATATGATAGCCATGTTCAAATATATAAAAGGATGTCACATAGAGGAGGGAGAAAGGTTGTTTTCTGCTGCTCCGGAGAAGCGGACACGGAGCAATGGATCCAAACTACAAGAAAGAAGATTCCACCTAAACATTAGGAAGAACTTCCTGACAGTAAGAGCTGTTCGACAGTGGAATTTGCTGCCAAGGAGTGTGGTGGAGTCTCCTACTTTGGAGGTCTTTAAGCAGAGGCTTGACAACCATATGTCAGGAGTGCTCTGATGGTGTTTCCTGCTTGGCAGGGGGTTGGACTCGATGGCCCTTGTGGTCTCTTCCAACTCTATGATTCTATGATTCTATGATTCTATGATTCTATGACATATTTCTTACTTTCTGCAATAAATCTGTTCTAATACCAATTTTCCCTGCAAATATTAGGCAAAAACTCAGGTGATCTCTAAAGCCTCATTTGACTCTGAATTTCTCCAGAACTGTGCACTCAGTAAGAAGTTCTGTTTTCCACTCTGCAGCAATCTATTTTCTCCTCTTCTCTCTGCTGATACATCCCATTTTCTTGTCATAGGAGAAATCGCTGTTGTATAATCTTTCCCAACAAGGAGCACATATCTTGTTTGAGCCTGACTACGCTGAAACGTTGAGACTGGCTTCTTTCTTTGCTCCTGTGCTGAGCTTAAACTGCAGCTGTTCAGCATCTGGTTGCTACTTTGGAACAATATTGTGAATTCCAAGGGTGCTTGAAGATGTCATTTCAGTTCTACCTGTAATAAAATATATTAGGAGGGAAATGTGTCTTCTGCATAACGCTGCTATGATCAATGTGTAAAAGCCAGAAGGACATGGTGAGAACAGCCACATTTTTTTAAACTTTTGGGTTTTTTTTATTCCCCATTCAGCAGCTGTTCATATGTTGGGGCGGAGCCATGGCGCCCCCGTCCTGAAATTGACTTTGGTGCTGCTTACCTGAATGAGACTGGGCAATGGCAAGGTCAAGGCCACAATGTTGCACCAATGGGAGCACTGCTGCCCATCTGGTGCTCTGGCCTAGTTGTCAGTACAACCTTGCTGCTGCCCCTCCTCAGCATCACCCAGGTAAGCAGTGCTGATGTTCAGAGGGAAGCTCAATGCTTCCACAGTGCCACATATGCCACTGCTGCAAGTCAACCAATTTCCAAAGGAATGTACGTGTCAGGCTTTGGGGATTCGGATCCCTTCCCCGGTGGCAGTAAATAAGCAGATCAAATGAAAGGAGTGTTCTTACCAGATAAGTTATTTAATAATCACAGCATATCTCTCTAAAAACGGTGTTGCTCCCAGTAAAGGTTCACCCCCTCCGTCCCCATTAACTTACATCACTCCTACATCGGATAATCTGAGCTTGTTGCCAATGTGCTTTCTGTTCTATCACTTCAAAGCCCGTCTAGTCTTAGGCGAAGGGGGGGGGGTCAGGAATGCTGTCCAAGGAAAACTGAATCTGCTAGCTCTCTCTCTCTCTCCCTCCTGGTGTTTCCTCTTCTAGCTGTTCCTCACCCAGTTTTTTCCCTCTGGACTATGCCCTTCTGCAAACCACTGTTCTAAATCAATATTGTACTGTCCTTCTGCCCTTGGGAAGGTTTAGAAAAGGGGGGGGGGCTCCCACCATTCTTCCTCAGTCCAGTCCCTGACAGTACATCACAGTCAAAATGACTAAAAATGTGAAAAAGTACAGATAGTAATACAAAACTAAAAAACATCATAGCATGACACAGCAGACAAAACATCTAATTCAGCCACAGACCAAACAGTGCAAATAAAACAGCATTTTGTGGGGTGTGAGTTTATGGAGATTGTGGTGCAGGGTAAAAGGGTAAACCACCCAGTCTGCCTGCTGTTGTCCCAATCCTGACTGAGCTCTCCGCATGGCTGTGTTTAAAACAAAAACAAAAAACCCCCAGACATGCTAAATGTGATTGTATGTAACATGTAGTTTGTCCCTCGGTCTGCCAGACTGCGTTGACTCCAGAGTACAGCCACCCCATGGGAACAGTAGAAAGATGCTTTCAAATTCTCAAATACTAACAAAATAAATCTTTCTTCACTGCATCAGATCTCATCTATAAAGATGCCAGTAGTTACAGAGAACAAATATCTGGCTAACATTCTGACATGCATGGGTAACCATAAGGAATTTGGGTGAAACTCCCAAGCAAAGAGACTTTTAAGTCTGTTTATAGGGTTGGCATGGCTGTAGAGACACACAAGGGCACCTAAACAAGAGTGGTTTCTGTCCTGTTTGTGCAGCACCTCAAGTTGTCCGGGGACAAAGATGCGGGAATTTCACCCAAGATCTTACCTTTTGCTTTCTCACCTGTGCATGCACAATGAACATATAGCCATCTCTGCAATAACATCTTTAAGAAAGAGTTTATGCCACCCCTGTTTATACACAGCTAAAGGAGATTCATTTTGCCAGGATTTGGAAATTCAGAAGAGTCTACAACTTTCCCATGGGATATTGTGGTCTAGATGAACATACAGTGGTACCTCGAGTTACAAACGCCTCCGGTTACAAATGCTTCAGGTTACAAACTCCACTAACCTGGAAGAGTTACCTTGACTTGAGAACTTTGCCCTAGGATGAGAACGGAAATCGTGTGTCGGTGGTGCAGCGGCAGCAAGAGGCCCCATTAGCACGCCTCTAGTTATGAACAGTTTCAGGTTAAGAAAGGACCTCCGGAACGAATTAAGTTCGTAACTACAGGTAACCACTGTAGTTTGATAGGCTGAGAAGACTGTGGAGTAGGGAAGTCTGGAATTTGTAATTCTGTACTTCAAAGCCTGTATAATATTTACTTCTTATCTCACTATGCCTCCCACCCAAACCTCAATAAGAACATTAGTTTGCCTGTTTGTTAGATTTGTAATTGGCAATAAAAGAAGACACATTTATTATTCTACACCATCATGCGCACGTCAAATGCTATGGGAAGGCTCTCCTGCACACGGCTGAAGGCAAAAGAAATTACAAAAACAAGCTGTTCGTAGCATTTATATGGCAAAGCAACACTAGTGACTACAGGCAGAAAGCAAACAGCATCCATTCCTGGGAATTATAGCCAATCCTGCAGATTTGATAGCCATTGAATGTACTTGTCTATTTCATATTTTGGAAACGGAGAGAGCACAGAGCATGGCTTTTCAGATCTCTCTTATAGATAGCTTTGTGACTGCATGTTGTTGAGCATCTTTGTCAGTCAGAGCAGCCATGAGGATTTGTGGGAGAAGATTTGAAATGCCTCTCTCAATGTTCCTGGAACATCATTTCTGTTTTCTTGTCAGGGATTTCCATTTGGCTGGAATTGTAGATAAACTTAAGGTGAACAAAGGAAGGATTTGGCAGAAACTAAATCCAGCTTTACCTTTTGCTGGCTTTCTGCACATTTTTTTTAAAAAAATATCTAGCTATTAATATGAAATGGACCATTATTACCTGTTTCTTAGAATCTGGAAACTATTAACTTAGTGTTAAATGGAGAAAGAAAGCATGTCACATGTACATTTCCACAAAAGGAATGCTTAACGAAGTGAGCAAAACTGAAATGTGTTAGCATTCAACCCTTGTTTTACATTTGACTGCCACACAAATTGCAAGTTGGGATGGTGGAAGAACTAGGCATTCAAAGTAAAGATGAATTTGTTTTTGCTTTCAAAAATATGTACTGCTGAATGTCATACAGCAAGTATTTAAAAAGTTGGCACCAGTTGCTTTGTATTTTGGTCAACATTCTTAACTCCCTATTTTATGCCATATTTGACTATATAAGTGATATGTGGTGAGCCATCCCCATTCATTAATGTGGCCTGTTGTCACTGTCGCAGCTCTAAATTGGCAACTGAGGTAGCCAGGCTAGGATATACAGTGGTACCTCGGGTTAAGAACTTAATTCATTCTGGAGGTCCGTTCATAACCTGAAACTGTTCTTAACCTGAGGTACCACTTTAGCTAATGGGGCCTCCCGCTGCCGCCGCATGATTTCTGTTCTCATCCTGAAGCAAAGTTCTTAACCCGAGGTACTATTTCTGGGTTAGCGGAGTCTGTAACCTGAAGCGTCTGTAACCTGAAGCATATGTAACCGAAGGTACCACCGTACAGTAGGTGGATATGTCTTTAGGAAACCCACTTCCTGTCCCTCCCTCTGTGAAGGGAAGTGAGTGGGCTTTGTCTGCCATCTTCTAAGCTTTGTTGTTCTGGCTGAAAATGTATTGTAGGATGGCACAACAGTAAATGCAATAATAGCATCGTGTACCAGTTGCCTCCTTAACCTCAGCTATTGATTATTATTGCAACTCCCTGGGAAAACTTCGATTGTAGAAAGAAAGCAAAAACAAGTGCAACTCATCTGAAAATTGACCCTAGGGAGTGATCCATATAGGCTCAGGATTTTCCTCCTGAGGATATCATGCAGCCCCACATACAGATGTCTGACAGAAAAGTGAAACTGTGTATTCTGGTTCACTCACATGGCCTGCTTGTGCTGATGCCTTCTAGGCTCGCTTCTTAAAGAGTCAGTACACAACAGAAAGCAAAGTTTGGCACTCTACCCAGAAGCTGTTACAATGGGAGTGACACTGTTGCATGACATCTTCCAGTTAAAAGTCAAGAGAGAGAGAGTGCCTCTTCTCTACACTTCTCTACCTTTCAGCCAACTCTGAGCTGTGATGCTCAGAAGCTCATTCTTGCTCTGAGAAAATAACGGCCTGTGGATGGGACCAATTCCTGATACTCATCATTTATTTTTATTTTTTTTAAATAATAATCACAGCAATCCCAAAATAAGGTTTCCATATTATTTCCCCCACCCCTGCCTCTACAACACAAACACACACACAGTAGATAGATGACAGATAGATAGATGATAGATGATGATAGATATATATAGATTCTCACCACTATATCAAAAAAGAGAAAAATATCAAAGTGCTTTATTGCAATAATACATAAAACATAGAATAAAAAGCATACAGAAAGTTAACTGATATCAATTAACATCAGATATCAATTGTGGGAAGATGTATTCTTAATTGCCTCCATAGCCCTGGCAGAATAGAAAAATTTTCAGCAGGTGTTTTAAAATCAACACAGAAGGTGCCTGCTGAATTATGTCAATATCCACACTGGTGCACAAGCAAATTTTATGCAAATTCATGCCCTCTTTACAATTACTATTATAGTGATTGTGTTTCTCCTTTTTTGACTATCGTAAATAGCCACCCTAGATTAGGGTGTCATAAAAAGCTACAAAACAGGCAGAAATTCAGATTCCCCAAGGGATCTGAGTAAAAGCCAGATCCAGCAGAATTATTTTGAGTCTTTTAAAAGGGCATAGACCTGAAAGAGGATGTGGGGAAGAGTGTCACTCTTCCAACTTCTTCCTTCAGCTTCAGTTCTTTTCAAGAGAGAAACAACCCTTACCACCTGATAGTCAAGGAGGAAATAGGGGGGCACATGCCCCAGAGGCTTTTCAGGCACTGGGCAGAGACTTCAAGGGCATCACTGCACCCTTAGATGCTATGCTGGTGGATGCTGAGGGAGCATACATGCAGAATAACTTGCATTTATTTAAATGTTTACTTGCTGGGCAGCTGTATCATTCCCAGGAGGAATAAAAGTTGTAGCTATTGACAGCAAGTTATTATCTTTTCCACTGCAAATAGTGGGAACCTGATCATGAAACCATAATTAGATTTAAAACAATGGTTTTTATTCTGTACCAGGCAAGAAACATACCCAAGCACAACAGCTGTAGCATTTCCTCTTGCCATCTCATTTCCGAAATGCTTTGGTCTTTTTGCAGGTAATGAGGAACTCATTACTAGGCTCTCTTGAAAGCTTTCCAGTCACTTTGAAATGATTACATATTACTGAAAGATTACACTCTGCTTTAATATCATTTTAATTGAGGGGCATAGGTCATTATTTTAATAATGGTCTCCCCCCGTTCTTCAAGATTTCTCTTTACCTGTACAAAACATTTCTACAATGGCCAGCATTCATATAGCATCCTCTAAGAACAGAGCTCTGTCCAAGGCAGCCTGTGATCAAGGCGATATTTTTTGTGGCAGAAGGTGATAATTCACAATGCTATTAGGCACGCAATTTCAGGGCATGTTCATGGCTCACGAGTAACGGAAAAGCACCAGATAGAGGACATTTCTTTGTCTCACACTCAGCAAAAACGTCTCCAGAGAGCATTACAGAATGTGAGTTGCACTTCCTTAGCAGATCAACGGATGGGATTTCATTGACCATGTTAACGTTGAAGGGACGTGCAAGATATAGAATGTGATTTCTTTCCCCCTTGTTCTTTGGAATTCTATATCCAGGAGGGGTTATGTTTCCAGTGAAATGAATGTGTATCTTTATTACTATCTGGGGATTACTGGTTTAAAAAGAAAAGAAAGTGAGGGTGTGCTAAACTCAGATCTTCTGAAGCTTATATGTCCTTTAATTTCTTGCAGAGTTGTTGCACAGTATAGATAATTTATCTGAAAATAGCATGGGAGAGACAGAGAGAGAGAGAGAGAGAGAGAGAGAGAGAGAGCGCACTGTTGACCATTAGGCTAGGGAGAATCCGCATAAGCAGTGAGATTTGGATGAATAAAATGGCTATGAGGCCATTTGAAAACCATGAAGTCTTAGGGACATTGAGTGGGGCAGTAGAATCAAAAGGTTTTAAATACTTTGGGAATAAAGGCTCCCTACTATTCTCATGATTTTCCCCCAACTCCCTTTCCTTTCATCCATTAGCCTGCATTCTTTCTTGTGAGATTTCAAATTCAGAGATTTCATCTCCTATTGGAAGTTTCTACTTCCTGTCTTAGTGCAATTGCTACCCTATCTGCTACTATTACACATCTCCTCCTGTGCATAGATTAAGGGCATTATTAGTCCTCCACACAAATTATTCTTATGCACTCTAGGCCTGGGGCAGGGAGGCTGGTGCACTCCAGATGTTGTTTTACTACAGTTCCCGTTGTCCCAGAGCATTGGCCATACCAGCTGGGGCTGGTGGGAGTTGGAGTCCAACAGAGGTGCCAGCTTCTCCAGACAACTGAGGGGGCCTGATGCAACACCCTAACGTCACATGTGTGGCCCTCTGAACCTTGAGGGGGCCTAGCCTCCTAAAAACAACAATCATCAGCGGGACCCAAAGTACTACCAAAGTAGTGTACTAAAAGTGTTCTGGTGTTTGGTTGAGCCATTTTAATACATTGTTTTCCCATCAGCCAGACTTCCCTCCTCCTGATGTTGACCAATGCAGGGATAGGGATATCACAGTAGAAGGTGAGCCGAAGCTCAGTGCTAACCACCTGCAGCGTTGCTACCAGAGGCAGGCTTGGAAGAACCCTGGGGGCATGTTGTGATAGCCCTTATTGAGTAGCCTGGGAGTGCATTTTCAGAACTGTTGTTCCCTGTTCTGCAGATATGTGGAGTACCACAAGCTCATGTGGCTGTCAGGAGCCAACATAAGCCATATACAGTCTAGCCTGTTCCTGTATTCTTGGGTTTTATGCAACGGTATCTTGTGCTATATTTTGGAACTTGACTGGGAGATTATCAATTCAAAGACATGTCTAGCATTTTTTAGATGTTGGGAATGTCTTGAAGGAACTAGGGCTGGTTTTCCTGGACATACTTGGTTTTCCATACGTCCTGGTTTTCCTGGACATACTTGGGATTCCACTCCTGAAAATAGTGTCCGAGGAGAATTTTTGGAACTCAGCAAAATGTCCGTATAGCAGCGGGGTTGATTTCTTGCCGAAATGTTGATTTCTTTCTCAGCACAGGGCTGCCTCATGCCAGCTGCCTCCCTCCCCAGTGCCCTTCGATGTTGTTGTCTCTCTTCCCCTCTCTCCCTCCCTTCCATCCCATCTATCTCTCTCAGCACAGAGCTGGCTCACGTCAGTTGCCTGATGGCGATGCGCGATAGTAGTAGTGGGGTGCCCTGATGGTGGTAGTGGTGGGGGCTTCTGGGTTTTTGCTCTTTGGAATACGGTGACCCTAGAAGGAACTCTTGCTACTTCTGAAGATCTGGGAGGTAAGTTTCTTATTAGCTGCTTAAGAAAAATTTTAGCATCTTATATGAATCTTTTCTTCCCTTTTTCAGTTTCAAAGACATGTCTTTCCTGTATTGGTATCTACAACCACAGCAGGCGCTGTAACTCTCCAACGGTTTGACTTCACCCCTGAAGGCACACACTTCCATTATCTCCCAAGACTGGCTGATGCCAACAACATTACTATTACAACATCAATACATTCTTTATGGCAAATTAAACATAAAAGTAAGTCATTCTGATACATACATCTAACAATATATACAGCAAAGGTCTGGCCATTCTGTCCTAGACATTACTAAACACTAAATTCATTTAAATTGTTCTTAAGGCTGCATATTGTCCTTCATTTCTTATATGAATCTTTTCAAAGGACTGTTAATTTGTGCCCACCATATCCTAACTAAATTGTTACATTGAATAAGCTGAATAAGCTGAAGAGAAAATTACATCGACTTATGTGTGAGTTTGACAAATTGATAAACATTTTTGAGCTTTTTTTTTTTTATAAAATTTTTATTAGTTTTACAAAAGTTTTTATAACAAACAAACATAAAAGAAAAACAAACAAACAAACAAACAAATATAGTTTCAAAATATCCTTTCATAGACTTCTTTCCTCGGACTTCCCCATACCTCCCCTTTCTGCATCCTCATGTCCAAATTTTATAGCAACTTATAAATGTTCTTTCCCATCCTAATTCATCATAGTCCTTTCTTAATCTAATCTTATATTACTGCAACCCTTTCTCTCTGTAAAATCTCGACATTCTAAGCTTCATCAAGTTTATAATAGTTCTTAAGATAAATCTTGAATTTCTTCCAGTCTTCTTCCGCAGTCTCCTTTCCCTGGTCACGAATTCTGCTCGTCATTTCCGCCAATGTCATATAGTCAATCACTTTCATCTGCCATTCTTCCAAGGTGGGTAAATCTTGTGTCTTCCAATACTTTGCGATCAGTATCCTTGCTGCTGTTGTTGCATACATGAAAAAAGTTCTATCCTTTTTTGGCACCAATTGGCCGACAATGCCCAAGAGAAAGGCCTCTGGTTTCTTAAGGAAGGTATATTTAAATACCTTTTTCATTTCATTATATATCATCTCCCAGAAAGCCTTAATCTTCGGGCATGTCCACCAAAGATGATAAAAAGTACCTTCAGTTTCCTTACATTTCCAACATTTGTTATCAGGCAAATGGTAAATTTTTGCTAGCTTAACTGGGGTCATGTACCACCTATAGACCATTTTCATAACATTTTCCTTTAAAGCACTACATGCCGTAAATTTAATACCAGTGTTCCACAACCTTTCCCAGTCAGCAGACATAATATTATGACCAATATCCTGTGCCCACTTAATCATAACTGATTTAACTGTTTCATCTTGTGTATTCCATTTCAACAGCAAGTTATACATTCTTGACAAGTTCTTAGTATTGGGTTCTAACAGTTCTGTCTCAAGTTTTGATTTTTCCACCTGGAAGCCAATTTTCCTGTCTTGTTTGAAAACCTCCATTATTTGATAGTAGTGGAGCCAATCTTGTACTTTTGGTTTTAGTTTTTCATGGCTCTTTAATTTCAGTTTCTCTCCATCCTGTTCTAAGATCTCACAATACTTTGGCCATCCGTCCTCCATATTAACTTTCTTGTGGGCCTTAGCCTCTAAGGGTGACAACCATCTAGGGGTTTTGTTTTCCAACAGATCTTTATATCTCATCCAAACATTGAACAACGCTTTCCTTACAATATGATTTTTAAAGGCACTATGCACTTTGATTTTGTCATACCATAGATATGCATGCCAGCCAAATGCATTATTGAAACCTTCTAAGTCCAAGATATCTGTATTCTCGAGGAGCATCCACTCTTTCAGCCAGCAGAATGCTGCTGCTTCATAGTACAATTTTAAGTCCGGCAGGGCAAATCCCCCTCTTTCTTTTGCATCTGTTAATATTTTATATTTTATTCTGGGCTTTTTGCCCTGCCAGACAAATTTCGCAATATCTTTCTGCCACCTCTTGAAACAGTCCATCTTGTCAATAATCTGCAAAGTTTGAAATAAAAACAACATTCTTGGCAATACATTCATCTTAATCACTGCAATTCGGCCTAACATTGACAATCTCAAATTTGACCATATTTCTAGATCTTTTTTAATTTCTGACCAGCATTTTTCATAATTATCCTTATACAGATTCAAATTTTTAGATGTTAAATTTTTGAGCTTTTTAAAATATATAATAAATATGTAAAAAGAACTTTGTGATTTTCTTCATTAAAATATCCAACTACCTGGGAGGAAGTCCCATTAAACTTTATAGAAATCTAAGTGGGCATGCATATTAAGGCTCAATTAAAATATTAAGTGTGATTACGAATTGTTTTCTTTGTGGTAGCATCTATAGGAGCAAGCAAACAACTTTTGAGAAACTGCCTGTGCCTTGGAAGTGGTCTTGGGAGCAAAGTCCTACACACACACACACACACACACACACACACACACACACACACTTGGAAGCAAAGTCCTACACACACACACACACACACACACACACTCGTATTGTTTTATTTTAGGATGCTGGTTTGGCATACTATGTGCTCAGCACATGGATTAGTACCTGGATTTTTGGATATTTTATGCAGTGAACTAATTTTTTGGTGAAACACATTTATAATCTTTGCTTCTGTGTAAAATCTGCAATCAACCCAGCATCCATAGCAAAGCACACTGTGATCAGCTTCTCTGTGTCTGCCATTTTCTTTTGCCTCCAGCCTATGGTCATGCCATTTTATTTCTCTGTCTGTGTTTTTTTAACTGTTGAAGTGACACCACTGTGAGTCAGCGCTTTAAGCCATGTTTTAAGAATAACAGTTGCATTGAATGGAAATGACATAATTATTATTGTCTACTTTGCTTTCTGCATTCCCGCCCCCCTCCCTACTAAATTGTGAAGATTTTCATCAGCACATCTGTGACACATTTGGAGGTAATATGCAGCACTATCAGTGGGGTGCTATAGGATATAAATGGTTACTTTGGTAGCAGTGTGCTTTGGGGTTTGTTATTAGAGCAATTAAGGCATGAACTGCTAATTGTGTTTACATTT